>NW_020867933.1:0-20287 GCF_003369695.1 Bos indicus x Bos taurus | reverse complement strand
GCAGAGGACTCAGGATTTGGCTCTGCAGATGTCCTGAATGAATTCCGGGTGTCTCTGGGGGACTTTCATTTGCACAGTGAGGACGCAGGCATGGTTGCTCTCTGAGTTGTGATCAGCCTCTCTGGCTCCATGATTTTCTTTCATAGCTCAATATCAGAGGATGTTTGATTCCCTGTTCTGCAGTTTGGAAAGTCTTAGGGACTCTCCCAGGTGCTTTCAGTGTGTGTGTGGGGGGTGTCGGTGGTAGGGGGTGGTAATGGTGGGGTGGTGTCCAAGGGCAAAACATTCCCATAATACTAAGATCTTACTTTCCCTTCTCCTCTCACTCTCTCCGGAGAAGGCACTGGCAACCCACTCCAGTACTCTTGCCTGGCAAATCCCATGGGTGGAGGAGCCTGGTAGGCTGCAGTCCATGGCGTTGCACAGAGTCGGACACAATTGGAGCGACTTAGCAGCAGTAGCAGCTCAATCTCTCACAAGTGGGAAGATATGAGATTTCACTGATAGTCCCTGAGATTACACACAGCCGCTAACCTTTAAGAATGCCCGCTGCCGAGTGTTGGTGTCGGATCCAACAAGAAAGTTATGATTAACTTACAGGCTGTGACAGCACTCCTCCCTTTCCCACTACATATCTGAGTGAGGCTGACTTCATGGACCTCAGCCTAAACAGGCTACGACACTGGACTGCAGAAGCACAGGAGAATTCAGCTGCCTTTTCTTTTAAGCCAGACATCAGACAGATCTGTGAACATACAACAACCCTCTTCTTACTTTTTAAGAAGTAAAGTCGTTTCCCATAAAAATGTTATCTAGGTCCGTCTAGTCAAAGCTCTGGTTTTTCCAGTAGTCAGGTGTGGATGTGAGAGTTAGACCACAAAGAAAGCTGAGGGCTGAAGAATTGACAATTTTCAACTGTGATGTTGGAGAAGACTCCTTGGAGAAGTCCCTGGGACTGCAAGGAAATCCAACCAGTCCATTCTAAAGGAGATCAGTCCTGAATATTCCTTGCAAGGACTGATGCTGAAACGGAAACACCAATCCTTTGCCACCTGATGTGAAGAACTGACACATTTGAAAAGGACCCTGATGCTGGGAAAGAGTGAAGGCGAGAGGAGAAGGGGACAACAGAGGATGAGATGGTTGGATGGTATCACCAACTCGATGGACACGAGTTTGAGCAAGCTCTGGGAGTTGGTGATGGACAGGAAGCCTGGCGTGCTGTGGCCCGTGGGGTCGCAAAGACTTGGACACGACTGAGCGACTGAACTGAACTGAACTGATGTTCATGTGAAATAGGCTTACTGTGCCATGTTCAAGTGAATTAATAAGCACTAGTTTAAAAACTTTCTGATTTAACTGCTAATACAATAAATATTAATAGATAAGCCCACATTTAAGAAAATGCTCAATTATTTTTAAAGATAAAGGGGTCCTGAAACCAAAAGGTCGGAGAGTCACTGTCCTAAATTTATGAGAATGAGTGGGTCTACCAATGGATTACTTGTTATTAGTTGCTGCTGCTGTTGCTGCATAAGTCGCTTCAGTTGTGTCTGACTCTGTGCAACCCCATAGACGGCAGCCCACCAGGCTCCCCTGTCCCTGGGATTCTCTAGGCAAGAACACTGGAGTGGGTTGCCATTTCCTTCTCCAATGCATGAAAGTGAAAAGTGAAAGTGAAGTCCGCTCAGTCGTGTCCGACTCTTTGCGATCCCATGGACTGCAGCCTACCAGGCTCCTCCGTCCATGGGATTTCCAGGCAAGAGTGCTGGAGTGGGGTGCTATCGCCTTCTCCATAAGTAGGCCACTGTATCCCAAATATCAAGGTTTGAGTGATTCAAAGATGTGGCATGAATTGTTTCATGGGTCCTAAGCAGTCTAGTTAAGTGTCTGTTATTTAACCTCTTCAGCCTTATACCTTCCCCAACTCTTCATCCTGAAATACTTAAGTGAATGAGGTTACGTCTTTGTTTCAGTGTACTGCTGAATGTAAGAATTTTGCAGCAGGCTAGGCTAGGGCAAGGTAGATAAAAGATGTTTCAGGTTAAGAAAATGGGAAGTAAGTTTTCAGAGTCTGGAACGTGTTCTAAAATATTGAACGCTTATCAAACTTGTAGTCTGAAAACACGTGTGACATTAAAACAATTAGTGTTCCCCCTCCCAATAGTCACCTTCACTTTGAAAAACGCACGAGGACAAAATGATTTTGCCGACAAACTCACCCCTCTCGTGGACAAACCACGGCAGGGAACAGACAAGGAAAGAAAGCTATCCGACTCATCTTATGAGTTTAGTATAGCATGGTAAGAAAACTGGAGACAATATGGGGAAAAGAAATGATAAACCAATGTGACGGCTTAAAGTATGAACACAAACTCTTTGATATACTCCCTTTGACAACAGCCTTGCCCTTGGGTGCGGACTGGCTTAGTGACTTGCTTCTAGCCAGTGGACTCTGGTAGAAGTGATGATGCTTGCTGTCCTGCTGCTGTTGCTGTTTTGTCGCTAGGTCGTGTCTGACTCTTTGTGACCCCATGGACTGTAGCCCAGCAGCTCATCTGAGGCTTGTGGCTTCTGCCTTGCTCTCTCGGGTCCTTCTGGGGGCAGCCAGCTGCCATGCTATGAGGACACACAAGCAGCTCTGTGGAGAGGTCCATCCAGTGAGGAGTTGAAACTTTTTGCCAATAGCCATCCAAGTGGCCCACCCAAGGACCTTGCAAGCAGAGACCCCAGCCCAGCTGAGCCATCAGGTGACTGTAGCCCTAAGACACCCTGCCTGCAATTTTCATGAAAGACCCTGAGCTGGGCACCCAGAGAAGCTGCTCCTGAATTCTTTTTCTTTTCTTTTAATTTTTATTTTATATTGGAGAATAGTTGATTTATAAGGTATTAGTTTCAGGTATACAGCAAAGTGATTCAGTTATATATACATCTACATATATCTATTCTTTTTCAGATCCTTTTCCCATTTAGGTTATTACAGAATATTGAGAAGAGTTCCCTGTGCTATACAGGAGGTCCTTGCTGGTTATCTATTTTATGTACAGGAGTATGTGTCTGTTAATCAAGCTTCCTGATTTATTCCCCCCTTTCCCCTTTGATGACTGACTTTTACATATATGTGTGTGTATATACCACACAATTGCACTCATCTCACACGCTAGTAAAGTAATGCTCAAAATTCTCCAAGCCAGGCTTCAGCAATATGTGAACCATGAACTTCCTGATGTTCAAGCTGGTTTTAGAAAAGGCAGAGGAACCAGAGATCAAATTGCCAACATCCGCTGGATCATGGAAAAAGCAAGAGGGTTCCAGAAAAACATCTATTTCTGCTTTCTTGACTATGCCAAAGCCTTTGACTGTGTGGATCACAAGAAAGTGTGGAAAATTCTGAAAGAGATGGGAATACCAGAACACCTGATCTGCCTCTTGAGAAATTTGTATGCAGGTCAGGAAGCAACAGCTAGAACTGGACATGGAACAACAGACTGGTTCCAAATAGGAGGAGGAGTTCGTCAAGGCTGTATATTGTCACCCTGTTTATTTAACTTATATGCAGAGTACATCATGAGAAATGCTGGACTGGAAGAAACACAAGCTGGCATCAAGATTGCCGGGAGAAATATCAATCACCTCAGATATGCAGATGACACCACCCTTAGGCAGAAAGTGAAGAGGAACTAAAAGCCTCTTGATGACAGTGAAAGTGGAGAGTGAAAACGTTGGCTTAAAGCTCAACACTCAGAAAACGAAGATCATGGCATCCGGTCCCACCACTTCATGGGAAATAGATGGGGAAACAGTGGAAACAGTGTCAGACTTCATTTTTCTGGGCTCCAAAATCACTACAGATGGTGACTGCAGCTGCCATGAAATTAAAAGACGCTTACTCCTTGGAAGGAAAGTTATGACCAACCTAGATAGCATATTGAAAAGCAGAGACATTACTTTGCCAACAAAGGTCCGTCTAGTCAAGGCTATGGTTTTTCCTGTGGTCATGTATGGATGTGAGAGTTGGACTGTGAAGAAGGCTGAGCGCCAAAGAATTGATGCTTTTGAACTGTGGTGTTGGAGAAGACTCTTGAGAGTCCTTTGGACTGCAAGGAGATCCAACCAGTCCATTCTGAAGGAGATCAGCCCTGGGATTTCTTTGGAAGGAATGATGCTAAAGCTGAAACCCCAGTACTTTGGCCACCTCATGCGAAGAGTTGACTCATTGGAAAAGACTCTGATGCTGGGAGGGATTGGGGGCAGGAGGAGAAGGGGACGGCAGAGGATGAGATGGCTGGATGGCATCACTGACTCGATGGACGTGAGTCTGAGTGAACTCCAGGAGTTGGTGATGGACAGGGAGGCCTGGCGTGCTGCGATTTATGGGATCACAGAGTCGGACACGACTGAGCGATTGATCTGATCTGATATATACATATATATATGCTTTTTCTTATTCTTTTCCACTACGGTTTATCACAGGATACTGAATGCAGTCCTCTGTGCTCTCCGTAGGACCTTGTTTATCCATTCGACATGTAATACTTTGTATCTGCTAATCACAAACTTCTGGTCCTTCCCTCCCCCACTTAATTCTCCCTTTGGCAACCGCAAGTCTGTTCGCCATGAAAAGACACTATTTTAAAAAGTAAAAAGGTTAGCCCCACCCAGGAAAAAGCTTCTTGCAAAGTAACTGAGAAACGATTGGTATCCAGATCATGTCAAGAACTCTGACACCTCACTAAGAAAAAGACAACAGAACAGAGAAATGGGTGAAAACAGGCTTCACAATCCTTTCACAGGAAGGAAGAATAAATGTCCCAGAAGCATGTAAAAAGACGCCCAACCTTACTAGTAATCTGGGAAACGCAAATGAAAACTATGACCGTCGTTCACCTGTGTGCTCCGTCACTCGGTCGTGTCCAGCTCTTTGCGACCCCGTGGACTGTGGCCTGCCAGGCTGCTCTGTCTGTGGGAACCTACCTGGCTGACAAAAATGTCAAAGTCTGACAGTGTCAAGTGCTGATTCAACTGGGGAGCAACTGAATCTTCTGCTCATGGGAGTTCCATACACATCATGTCGGTTCTAGGAGAACTGAGTGTGCACATTACAATCCTGTGACTTCACGCCCACTGACACACACGCCAAATGGATCTTACACATGCGCAGCAGGAAGCATGTCTAAGAATGTTTGTAGCAGTGAGTAGCAAAAACCTGAAGACGGCTCAAACTCCATTATCTGCCAAATGGATAAATGACTTGTGATAGTCAAGTACCATGGAACACCTTCCAGCAGTGGAAATGAACAAAAGACTCCCTCTGAAGCTCAGGAATTATGCTGCATAAAAAAATACAAATATTAGTAGAAGAATGCATATAGCAGGATGCTACTTATTCAAAATCAGAAAACATGCAAAACTAAACAATTTGTTGTTGAGGGATACATTCAGAGGTGGTAAAGCTGTAGAGGAGGCAAGGGAGTGATAACCAGAATTCAGGACGGTGTTTACACCTGGTGGGCGGGATGAGGGCAGCAGGCAGGAGGCAGCAGAAGGAAGGTGTGGATGTGGGGGCCTCTAACCCTCTCTTTGTTAGCTGGGTCAGGGTTCTTGGTGCTCAGGTTTTTTACACATTTAAAAAAATATATATTCTTCTCCATTATGGTTTATCACAGGGTATTGAATATAACCCTGTGCTATACAGTGAAAGTCGCTCAGTCGTGTCCAACTCTTTGTGACCCCATGGACTGCACAATCCATGGAATTCTTCAGGCCAAAATACTGGAGTGGGTAGCCTGTCCCTTCTCCAGGGGATCTTCCCAACCCAGGCATATAACCCAGGTCTCCCACATCACAGGCGGATTCTTTACCAGCTGAGCCACCAGGGAAGCCCTGCTACACAGTAGGGCCTTGTTTATCCATTCTAAACTCGATTGTCTGCATCCACCAACCCCAAACTCCCAGTGCACTCCTCTCCCTCCCTGCCTCCCCTCAGCAAGCACAAGTCTGTTTTCTGTGTCTGTGAGTCTGCTTCTGTTTTGTGGACAAGTTCATGGCTGATTCACTTCCCTGTAGAGCAGAAAAACGAACACAGCAGTGTAAAGCAATGATATGCCAATAAAAAAAAGATGTGGCACATATATAAAGTGGGATGCTACTCAGCTATAAAAAAGCACTTGACCTTCATTTAATTATCTTTCTTTAAGCCTTCTGCAAGGCTATAGTGGGGTTTTTTTTTGGTATTGAAAATTCATGAGACCAATAAATACCAAATTCTGATTAGTCGTTACCTTTAAGCAAGAAGGGGATGGGATTAAGGTACATTGCACTGGGCCTTCAACAGTATCAATTATGTTTTATTTCTTTAAAAAATCTGACATGAGACAAAATTTTAATGAAACTGAGGGATGCTTCCTGGAGTATTTACACAGACATTCTCTGTAATTTTCATTTTGTTTGAAATGTTTCCTAATAAAAATACTAGAGGAAAAGAAACATGTGTGGAAAGTCTGGAGGGAAATGCATCAAAATCTGAGTGTGATCATATTAGGGGGTTGCAGAAGGGCTGAGATTATAGGTGATAATCTGCATTTTTCAAAATTTTTCAATGAGGATGTCATTACTCTTATAACTAAAAGTCTATTAAAGATTTTTAAGAATTTGAAAAAGAATATGTATGTATATATATATAAGTATACATGAATATACATATATGAATATGTACACATATGTGTATTACCAAGTATATGACTGAGCCTTCAACGGAAATGATGACTAGACTTGAAGTAGTTGATCAAATGTATAGTTTGATATATGATCAATGATTGTAATAGTGTAACTCTAGAAGGCAATGGCACCCCACTCCAGTACTCTTTGCCTGGAAAATCCCATGGACGGAGGAGCCTGGTAGGCTGCAGTCCATTGGGTCGCTAAGAGCCGGACATGACTGAGCGTCTTCACTTTCACTTTCCACTTTCACGCATTGGAGAAGGAAATGGCAACCCACTCCAGTGTTCTTTCCTGGAGAATCCCAGGGACGGGGAGCCTGGTGGGCTGCTGTCTATGGGGTCGCACAGAGTCGGACACGACTGAAGTGACTTAGCAGCAGCATACATATGTGTACATGAATCACTTTGCCATACACCTGAAACTAACACAGCATTGTTAATCAACTATACTCCAAATAACATTAAAAGTTAAAAAAATCTATTAAAAACTTCTTCTATCAACTTATTTTCCCTCTTTTAAAACTGGAACACCAAGAACCTTTGAGACATTCAAACAGTTGCCGGATTCCATCCTTACTAAGGGAATGGATTGGTCCACTCTGAACGAACCCGGTGTTCACCCTAAAGCCAGCCGGCGACTCGGCTTCCAGACCCTGGGTATAGACTCCCGGGTTGGAAACTGGCTCTGTTGCTTGAGTACGTTTCGTGTTCTTTCTGTGCCTCAATGTCCTCTTCTGTAAACTGCGCCCAAGGCTATGGATGCCTCAGAGACAGTTACAAGGATTATATAGGTGATTGTCACATGCTTAGAACAGCCTGGCATATAGAAAGCCCCGGGTATAAGCTTGTACATTCATAAGTCAGTGGAACAAAGGAGGCGGGGCTTGGAGAGGGGGCAGTGCTGAAATTTGGAGGGATCCTCGTGTTCCTGAAATAACCGGGCCTTGCACTTCCTGGGCTGAGACAGCGCCCATGGTTCCCTTTCAGAGATGAAGAGGAAAGAAAGGCAGAAAACACGTGAAAAGCCCTGGGAGCAGCCTGCTGACCAGAGGCTGACAGTGTCACCTTGGCCCCATCAGACCTCTCGTCCTCCCTCGTCCTGGTTGTCATGGGAGCCCCGCCCTGGTAAAGAGTCAGGGCCTCAGTTCGCAGTGAGGCCAGCACTTTGGAGCCCAGTTGAGCCTGGTTGCTGGATTTGTACTTTGTACACTGGCCTTTCCCCGCGATGAGTCCATGGGAGGAGGGCCTTGCACTGCCCACTGGGCTGGTTCTGGGAAACTTCCAAGACACCTGGGTTGGCTCCGGGAAATCCAGAGCTGCTGGACTTTCAAGGCTCAGGGGCCTGTGAGATCCATCTTATTGCCAAAACACCCTCCAATGGCCTTGCAGAATCCTTGCAGCCTGCCTGATGGTCCCCTTGCCAAAGATTTGAAGTCACAGTTTCTACTACATGCATTTTCTAAGTCGCTGTTATGCTCCGTGTTTAGTTCCTGCGGGCATGTTCTCTTCAGAGCCTAGGGACTCTGAAGAGGAAACTGTTATGGTTTCTGTTCTTCCCGGGATGGTGACCCAGCTCCTTGCTCCATCACCCTGCTGGTGACCACCATGGTCGGTCCAGAACCTCCCCTGAGCACTTCCTCCATGCCAGCTCCTCTAATTACAAACTTCGTCCCACGCCCAGTGGGTGTGGGCAGCACCCCGCCACCGCGAACCAGCCTGGCCTAGCCTCTGTCACCAAGTAAGCTCATTCGTCCTGTGGTCGAGTTGTCTGAAGTCAACCCTCACATGACCTGCTTCTTTGACATTTTTTCACTTTTCTGGCCTCTCAAACACACACACACTTTTTTTTTTTTTTTTTTAATTCTGTGCTCAGGACATTGTTTTGAATTCTTGTCTATAATGATTGTGGCTTCCCTGGAGGCTCAGTGGTAAAGAATCTGCCTGCCAGTGTGGGAGCCTCAGGAGACTTGGGTTTGATCCCTGAGTTGGAAAGATCCCCTGGAGGAGGACATGGCAATCCACTCCAGTATTCTTGCCTGGGAAATCCCATGGACAGAGGAGCCTGACAGGCTACAGTCCATGGGTGGCATAAGAATTAGACACGACTGAGTGACTGAGCACTGTAATGATCATTCTTGTTGTTCAGTCACTAAGTCATGTCCGACTCTTTGTGACCCCATGGACCACAGTACGCCAGGCCTCCCTGTCCATCCCCAACTCCCAGAGTTTACTCAGACTCATGTCCACTGAGTTGGTGATGCCATCCAACCATCTCATCCTTTGTCGTCCCCTTCTCCTCCTGCCTTCAGTCTTTCCCAGCATCAGGGTCTTTTCCAATGAATCAGTTCTTCACATCAGGTGGCCAAAGGATTGGAGCTTCATCTGCAGCATCAGTCCTTCCAATGAACAATCAGGACTGATTTCCTTTATTAAACATTGCTGGTTTGATGATACTTATAGTGGGTATTTTTAGCCTAAGGTGCCCTGGAACCTGCTTTGCCCTCCCCACCCGCCTCAGTGCTGGTCTGCTGGGGATGGCCGGGCCCCTCAGCTGGGGGGTTTCCAGCTGCTGTGGGAACAGAGTGTCACGGAGCGGCCCTTGGTGGTGGTTTTTACCACAGCTGTAGCCTCACAGAAGGGCCCGCTTGGATCTGCGGAAAAGCTGAGGCCAGATGGCTGCCCATCGGGGCCCCTGGACCAGCCTCAGTGCAGAGGGTGGCCAAGGGGCCAGGAGAGAGGCTGGAGAGACTTTTCTCAGGCAGGAAGAACCCAGTAGCGTCAATACAGCTGGAGAAGCAAAAACACCCATGTGTTACACCTGAGTGTGTAACACAGCCCATGCAGGGCAGGCCTCGTATTTCATCCACTCCCTCTGCCACCGACTGCGATTCCAGGGCACCGTGTCCTCACTGGATAAAGCTGCTCCGGGCAGGTGCCCCCTCATCCGGTCAGTGATGGACGGATGTTGCAAAAGAAGCCTTCCATGCCAGGCCTCAGGAGCGTGGCGGTGGCTGGACCCGCTGGGCAGCCCTAACTCTTGGCCCTTTTCCCTCCTAGGCACTGTTTCTGGTGACTCACCTCTGGTTCCCAGGAATGTGGTTATTTTGAGCCCCAATGTTATTAAGATGGTGCCCAGATTCCCTGCAAATCAGCCATGAATGAAGACAGGGCCCCCCCGGGAAAGCCTGTGAAAACCTAGACCCCCGTGTCCCTGCAGCTCAGGACTCCGAAGAGCCGTTTGCCCATGGGAGGGAAGCTACCTTCACTTGGGGAACTCGTCCCCTCTGGACGCCTCCTCCAGGCAGCACCCCTGGCTCTGCAGGACTCCAGCACCCAAACTCAGCAGCAAGCGCTTGGAGTGGCCCCCCACCCTACTCACAGCCCAAGGGACCCAAGGAGTGGGGCCAGGCTTCCCGGCTGAGCACGGGAGAGGGCACCCCAGCAATCTGTAGGCCCCAGGCAGGCGCCTCCCCTCTGCTTGGCTCCTGGGCCCGATAGCGCCTGTGCTGCTGATAAAGCCTCAAAGGGCCTCGCAGAGGTGCGGTGGCTCCGGCAGCCCAAGACGTACCCACAGACCACGGTGACTGACCTCTGGGACCTGGAAAGGGGACAGCATGCACTTCCCAGGCTTCGGCAGAGTGAGTGCTGGGGCAGCCGCTCCAGGGAGGGGAGGGGGCGATGGGAAAGAGAGGAGGCCTGTGGGGCTGGGGAGGATCGGAGCTGCGCATTCACCCACTGCATCCCCGGCCCCGGGCTTTATAATCATATCAACAAGCGTTCTCTTTGTCCGTGAAGGGAGCAGGTGGCCTCTGCTTGACTCAATTAATCCAGTTCATATTTTTCACTGCCCGAGATCTGCTGTCAACTTGAGTTCCGCCTACCTGGCTCTCTGAATTATATTCTTTGTTAGGGGTCAGGAAGGAGACTCTGAATGCTATTCCTTTGTCTGTCTGCAGAGTCTCTAGAAGCTCTCTGATGCAACTGAATCCTGCATCTTCCGGGAGTGTGGTCACAAGCCTGTGCCCCTGGGGGAGCATGAGGCAGCTTTCTGGGGGCTGCTCTGTGGGGACCTGGGGTCAGCCCTGTCTGGAAGGGGGCTTGTTTTTCTCAATGACCCACAAAAGCCAGTCAAAGCGTTGTCCGGCCTGCTCTGTTGTTGAAACGGGGTACTTTGGATTCACGTTGCTAAGGAGAGGGAAAGGTCGAAGAAGGAAGGGCTGAAAGCGGCTCTGGGGTACGGGGTCTAAGGGTGTTCTTCAAGCGGCCTTGGAATGTTTCAGGGGTCACCCCACCCCCGATTCTCCCCATGAATGATAGGAGGTATCGCCGTGGCCCCGCGGGCTGCGCCTGTGTAAGGTGTCCGGGGTCAGGGCAAGGTTCTTGCTTTTGGTGGTGGATTCAGGCCAGACCCAGACCCCCAGGGCACAGGCTCAGGGGTTGGTGGGTCTGCGCTGAGGGTCTTCTCTGGAAGCTGGGTCTGCGCTGAGGCTGAAAGTGAAAACCTTAGGAAGTCCCGAGTGTGTCCGCCTTTATAAGCAGGGCTGTCCAAGCTCAGCTGAGCCCTGACTTCAGGGTCAGAGACAGTGAGTTTCTAGACCCAAGTGGCCACCCCTTGCCCCCCCTCCCCCGGCGTCTTTGCAAAACGAGCCGATTTATCTGGAGGTTTAGCTAAGCAAACCATGTTGAGAAAGGCAGGTTTTTCATTGTTTCTGTGGCCAAAAAAATAAAAGAAAGGAAGAAGGATAAGAGGGGGCTTTCTAAAGGCAAAGTAACTGAAAATGACTGTCTTCAAGGTCTGTTCAGCATTGAATCTGGCTTCGTGTACTGCTGGGTCAGTCCTGGGCTGCATCGGGGACACGGCCATGAACAAAACACACGCACCCCTGTCTTGTGGAGCTGACCATCCAGCAGGACGAGGAGCCGGGCTAGAAACAAAATAAACGAGTGCTCATGTATTCAAAGATGAGAGGTGCTGGGGCGGGGAGCAGGCAGGGGGCTTCTGCCATCAAAATAGGCGCTCAGCAGGCCTCAGAGAGGTTGACTTTGGCCGTTGTGTTTCAAAGCTAGATTCCACAGGACTATGAATAAAGGATTGTAATTTGTCTGGAATCTTAAATATCAGACTGTGTTGATGGTCGGAAGCTGCGGACTTCTCAGTTACATCATCACTGTCGAGACGGGGAGCCTAGAGATGGGGCAGCAGAATTTGTGATGCTGGCCTAGGCCGTGCTGTCAGACTCCAGTGGGACTGGCTCGCTGCTGGACTTTCTGTCTGGCCCAGCTGGATGGATGGATGACGTTTTAGGCCTCTTCTCTCTGGGGTTGCCAGGATTTCTCACATCAAACTGCTGAGGATTGTATTTGCCCGTTATGATTTGGGGTAGGGGAAGCTTGCTAAATGTGTTATGAGCACTGACAGACGTGATGATCCTGGTTAGGAATATTCTCAAGAACAAAGAATATTAGTTTTCATAAAGAAAGATAGTGCTGAGTCGTGTCCAACTCCTGCAACCCTATGAACTGTAGCCTGCCAGGCTCCTCAGCAAGAATCCTGGAGTAGGTGGCCATTCCCTTCTCCCGGGGATCTTCCCGACCCAGGAATCAAACCCTCGTCTCCAGCAGTGCAGGCGGATTCTTTACCAACTGAGCTACACGGGAAGCCCATTAGTTTTCATATCTCCTATTTAAACAAACAAACCACTGAGCAAAGACCTGAAGGAGGTGAGGGAGGCCCTGCAGGGCTCTGGGGGAAATGGCCGATGCCAAGGCCCTGTGGCTGGAGGAGCAGAAGGTCATCGTGGTGGTGGAGGGAAGGGTGTGGGAGGCGCGGGGTGCAGAGCTCATGGGGTCTTGTGCACCATCATGAGGACATTACTTTAACCCTGAGAAGGATAAGAAGCGTTAAAGACAGTCTTGGGATGGAACAAATAGGATGACTTGACTTATCCCTATACCTATGCCCTCTGAAAGCTTTTGCAACCAAACTCCCAAGTATGGAGTTGGAGTTATGGCTGACCCCTCGTGCAATAGTTCTCTGTCTATTTTAACTCTGGGATGTGCAGGGCTGGCTGCTGACATAGTTATGGATGATCAATTTCATAGTCATACCCAGGTATTAATAACCCCCTCTCCCTTACACTCTGCATTTAATGAGGAAATAGTGTCACAGACGCTCTTAACTTTTAAAAATTACTGTGTGTAACATTAAAAAGGAAATGGAAGCCACTATAAAATCATAATTTATAGGCAGGACAAGCAATTTGCCATCACAACTGTTGCTGGGGGCTCATTGTTTTCTGTGGAGCTCACTGTGGATGGAGCTCCTGGAAGTTAGCTGTCTAGAACGTTCACTGCATGAACACGAGGAAGCAGAGTTGCTAGAGGGAGAAGCTTGACTTGTTGTAAGTTTTGAAAAGTAGCAATAGTCTTCTTGGTCTTCCCTGGTGGCTCAGATGGTAAAGAAATCTACCTTTAATGCAGGAGACCTGGGTTCAATCCCTGGGTTGGGAAGATATCCTGGAGAAGGAAATGGCAACCCACTATAGTATTCTTGCCCAGGAAATCCCAAGGACAAAGGAGGCTAGCAGGCTACAGTCCAGGGGGTCCCAAAGAGCTGGACGTGAGCTGAGCGACTAACACACAATACACACACACACACAATGGTCTTCTTGGGTTTTCCCAGGTGGCTCAGTGGTAAGAATCTCCCTGCCAATGCAAGAGATGTGGGTTCGATCTCTGGGTCAGCGAAGATACCTGGGAGAAGGAAATGGCAACTCACTCCAGTATTCTTGCCTGGAAAATCCCATGGACAGAGAAGCTGGGCGGGCCACAGTCCATGGGGTCACAAAGAGTCGGACACAAGTTAGTGACTAAGCAACAACATATGGTCTTCTTATAAGTGGCCTTGCTCCCTGGGATCCATTCTTCACACACAACCAAGGTGTTTTTGTAGGAAACATCCTACCCAGTCACTGCCCTTGCTGTGAACCTTCTATGGCCTCACCCCTGCTCTTAGGATGGAGTCCAGACTTCCTCTCTGAGACCTCTCCCACCCTGCCTGCCATCTTTCCCTGCCCTGCTTCCTACTCCACACTTTCAGCAGAACTGTCAGATCCTTCAACTGGCTGAGCTTGGAAATTATTCTATCATATGTGTGAACTTCACCCGCGCATGCTTTGTTCACTGTTGTTACCCAGCATGTAGCACAGAGCCTGCATACAGCAGGTATTCATGAAATCTGATTGCAATTCATGAACAAACAGTACATGACTTGCATAAGAGCACCTCATGACTGATGACTCGTTGGGTCACAAGGGCTGCCCATCCAAGCTCTAGTGGTTTGTGTGTGTGACTTTTATACACTCTGTTCTCGGATTTTTTTTTTTAACTCCACAAGATTGTTTCTGCTTCCTCGGAACCCTTTCTGCATTAAAAAAAAAATATTTATTTATTCATTTAGCACTTGGGTCTTTGTTGCTGCCTCTTGGGGCTTTCTCTAGTTGCAGCAAGGGGAGGGGGCTACTCTCTTGTGGTGCGGGGGCCTCTCATTGCTGTGGCTTCTCGTTGCTGTGACTTCTCTTGTCGCAGAGCACAGGCCCTAGAGCACAGGCTCAGTAGTTGCGGTGCACAGGCTGAGTTGCCCCTAGGCACGTGAATCTTCCCGGACCAGGGATCGAACTTGTGTCCCCTGCACTGGCAGGTGAATTCTCATCCACTGGACCACCAGGGATGGGACTCTGAGTTTGAGCAAGGTCTGGGAGTTGGTGATGACAGGGAAGCCTGGCGTACTGCAGTCATGGGGTTGCAAAGAGTGGGACACCACTGAGCGACTGAACTGACTGACTGGGCCAGCAGGGAAGCTCCCCTCCTTGTTGTTTTACTGGAACCTCCGTTGAGACTCTTGTCGTTTTCTACTACTACCTCTTTCCACTTATGTAGACAGGTGTCATCTCCCCCGGGGGCGGGGAGGTGGGGGGAGGGTGCAGCCTGGCTACTCATCTCTGAGTCAGGTTCTTCTCCCCAGCACCCACCCAGGTCTTGAATGTGGGACTGAGAAAAATACATATTTGTTAAAGGAAGTCGTTTAAAACCCACGAATGAGCCAGAACTCTGGCTTCTCCTTCACTTGCACACCCTGTGAGCGCTGACCGAGTGTTAGGAACGAGTGTTAGGAACGTATCGGGGCGTTTGTTCGGAAAATCCGTCTCCCGCAGGCCCCACGCAGAAGCCGCAGTCACAGCCTGCTGCCCGGCCTGCCGCTCGGCCGATTCCCTGCGGTGTCCGGCGTGGCGCTGGCAGACGCCGGCTTTGTCATTGCTCTCCCGCCGGCGGTAACAGTCCATCAGGGATCGAGAGGGAAACAGGACTGTCGCCTCCGGCCTCCCGCTCACCCCCAGACCCTCGGCTGCTTGCGGAGACAAGGCTGATTCATCTCCTGGATTGACCGTCGCTGCTGGAGGGAAGGCGCTGTGTAGAGAGGAGGCGGTCGGGGCTAAGGCCGGAGCCGCAGGCGGTGAAGGTGGGCGGATGCAGGTGGCGGGGATGGATTGAAGGGTAACGCTCTTGAAGGCAAACAGAAACCCTGCCCCGAGACCTTCTCTCCTGCCCAGGGCCTGGAAGGCAGGTTCCCTCCCGAAGAAGCTACAGGTACCACAGTTGCCAGGATACGGAGGAGGCCGCGGGAGGCCTGTCTTGCCCAGCTCCCCCCTACTCTCCCTATCCCCCCACCCTCCACCCTCCCACTCTTCCCCACCCCCTCACTCTTCCCCACCCTCCCACTCTTCCCACCTCCCAACCCCCCAACTCTTCCCCATACCCGCCCCACCACCCATCCCCCCATCTATCCCCCCACCCCCACCCCACCCCCTAGCCCGTCCCAAGACCATATTGGTCAGAACACTGCCTTGCTTTTCCGGGATGATGGATTGTGAAGTGCATACCTTGTCAGGAAGAGCGCCGGATTTTCAGTTTCCTTTGGAAAATGTGTGCCTGTAAAAGCTGAAAAGAAGTTGGCTTTGGTCCAGCCATGGATGGAGGGTGAAGATGATTTGCAAACATTGGAAGAAATTCCAGCTACTCTGAAAACCCAATCTGGGCTCTGCTCCCTCTCCCACTCCGGCAGCCTCTCCTCCCAGCGGGGTGGATCGGGGATGTACCTGTGGTGGTTTTCTTTTCCTCTGGAGGAAGGGAATGGCTGGGGTGTGACATCTGTAGGTTGCCTCTGTGCCCCCCACCCCAGCCTCAGGGAGGGGGCTGGCTGGCATTTCTAAGTGGTGTGATTTAAAGGTACCCTTAGGCTAAGGAAGCCCCAAGTTCCACCATTAGAAAGCATTCCTTAAAAAAAAAAAAAAAAGTAGAAAGCATTCCTTAGATTCTTGAAAGGGCTTTCATCTCTCAAAGTCTTCTATTAATTGCATATGCTTAAGCCTTTCTAATAGGTCTCAAGTCATACAGATACAAGGAAGTAATTCTTATCTTGTGGGTTTAGCTGAGGATCAGGCTAAATCAAGGAGTGGAATTTAGGGCAGGGTCACAGAATGGGATGGAGAGGGGTGAGGTGAGGACAGAGGGGTAGGAAGGAAAAGTCACTTTGCTCTGGACAGTGACTGGGATCGAGGCCCCTAGGCATATGTGCGTCCTGGGATGTGGGTTTCAGGCAGTGTGCCCGTCACAGTGTAGAACTCGATAAATGATGTTGGACTGAAGGTGCAAGTAGGGGCCAGTGGTAGAGTTACTCGGATTCTGAACGCTCCTCGTACACAGGGCATCCAGGGGGTCGTGCGGTCAGCGCAGGAAACTACTCCTTGTTCCTCCACTAGACTTTGAAGAGCTGTCCAGAATAATGTAGTTCTGAATTATTATGTTAATCCACGCAGAGTCATGTAGCTCTCACTTTGCACACTTCATCTAAATGTGATCTTGATACTAAATAAATAATTTTCTAAAAAAAAAAAAAAAAAAAGAAAGGCAAAGGAGAAAAGGAAAGATATACCCATGTGCATGCAGAGTTCCAAAGAATAGCAAGGAGAGATAAGAAAGCCCTCTTCAGCAATCAAAAAATAAATAAATAAATAAAATAAATGTGATCTTGAGGCCACCCTGAGAGGTGGGTGTTATTATGCCCACTTTCCAGATGAGAAAACAGAGGCTGCACAGTCAGTTAACTGGCTCAAGTCCCACAGCCAGGTTCCTGGCTCTTGTCTGTCTCCCAGCACCCTGTATATGCTCACAGGTTATGCATTGTCTTCATTTCATGTCCTGGTCATGCTGAAACCATTATTTTATATGCCTGTCTCCCCACTGATCTGCATCCCAAGGCCCAAAGCTGGACAGGGCAGAGGTCTTACCCCAGCATCACCAAAGACTGGTACGACTGCGGTGGTCCAGCCGCCAAGCTCCCTGCCAGTTTCTCGGTGATGCTCTTGAACTAGTTTCCCTGAGACACCTCCTTGACAGATCGAATGTCTCCCAGATAATTAGCGGTCAGAACGTGGCTCGTCTGATCACAGCTTGGTGGGCTCCGTAGGTGCAGTATCCAGGCTTAGTTGCTCCGCGGCGTGTGGAATCTTCCTCGACCAGGGATTGATCCCGTGTCCCCCACATTGGGAGCGTGGAGCCTTAACCGCTGGGCCACCAGGGAAGTCCCTGGAATGTGAATATTTCTGAACGGCATCTTCAGACTCGAATTTCTTTTCCAGCTGCTGGGGAGCCCTCCCTAAGGGCTTTGGGTAGGACAGTGTCATGACTGTAGAACATTCCCTCTGATAGGGTGAGGAAGGGGGTCTTCAGAGTGTCAGGGAGTGGAAACCAGTTAGGAAAACATCGCCCTCTCCAGGCAAGAATGGGTGAGGTCCTGATTAAGGGGATGGCGGACCTTTGATATTCCCGAGGGGACCAGCCACCGCGCTGAGGGAGTCACTCAGCTCAGCTCAGCCCATGCTCACAGCAGCCCCTCCAGGAATCACTACCCACGTTACCCACAAGGAAACCGAGTCTCATTGCAACCAGGAGGGGCGAGGAAGCCAGGCTGCTCTCTGTGGTTGTCAGGGCACCCCTGTGGTCTGGGGTCTGGTCCTCAGCTTTCAGGCCCAGCAACTTGTTCTGGAGGCGCCACCCAAGGACAGCAGGTCTAGGAAGCAACTTCATGCTACCCCAGCCTACAGAAGCCTCGTGTGGACATTGGCCGGCCGACTTCGCAGGGAGGAGGAGGGCCCCTGCGGTCCTCTGGCGTCCTGCTATCTCATGCACTTGGGTTCTCTGGCCAGTGAATTCACCCCATGAAGAGAATCTAAGTGGCCAGTTGGTTAGAGCACACGTCTGGGGAGTGTGCAGTCAGGGAAACAGGGGTGAAATCATCCAGGAGAAGATGTCATCAAGACTGCAGGGAGGCCTGATGAGCTATTCACACGCCACAGCCAAGAGCATCACACTGGTTACAAATGGCTGGTTGAACAAGACAGGAATAGAAAACGGGTCTCATCGCCCGTGTCCACGCTGATCTGAGTGGTACCAGCTGCTTGGAATGCTGTGCTGAGCAGGAGCCTGGAGCCACTTTCGGGCTCATGGGAAAGGTGTTTGTGATGGATTAGAAGCATCTTCCGGGCACCAGGTGGGGGAGGGTTAGGATACTGGTGGGAGGGTTATAGCAGCCATTTCTGGTCCCTGAATGTTTTGCTTTTTCTGCTCTTCCATCTTTTTCTTTCTTCTTCCATCGAGCTGTAATCAGATGAGCCATGTTCTGACTGCTGTTCATTTGAGAGACATGCAGTCTGTCAAGGAGATATCAGAAGTGAACCAGCCCTGTGCATTGGGTATGGATTTCACTGGTTACCTCTCAGAGAGTGAGATTATATCACATGTTCTATCTTCCTTGTCTCCCCTGGCTGTGACAGTCAGGTTCAGGGGTTAAATTCACGTGAGACAGCCAGCAAGTGGCAGGGTCCGTGCACAGATCTAAGCACAGAGCCCGCTGGCCCCCCAGCCCTGAAGTGACGGCAGTGGGGGTCAGGTCATCACCAGCTGTGTGAGTTGCCACTCATCTCACCTGTTTGAATGGAGATTTCCAACCCAATTTCCTCAACCAAGCTTTGGATAGAATCACCTTCCAACCTGGACTGTTGACCTCCAACCCCATCTCTCTGTATCCATTCAAAGCCACCCTCCTTTGGAAAGAAAAGGGTCCCATTGTCCCTCCTCTCCACCTCCCACATCACCCTCCCCCTGACCTGTCCCCTCCAGGCCATGGCTTCATCTACCAGGCGATTCTCTCTGCTTTCCTACGCCTCTGGCTCCAAATAGGTGCGGCATAAAAAAAAAAAAAAAAGTGAATAGCAAGAGACTTCCCCGGGTGGTTCAGTGGTGAGAACCTTCCTTCCAATGCGATTGATCCCTGTTCTGGGAACTAAGATTCCGCATGCTAGCAGGCAACTAAACCCTCGTGCCACACGAAGACCCAGCACAGCCCCCCAGAATTTAAAAATAGCAATTGAACCCCAGCTCTGAGTGTGTGTGTGTGAAACTTACCAGTGTATCGAGTTTGTTGCATTGAATGACAAGTCAGCAGCACTGGTTTCCACTGCTGTCTTTTTTTCTTCTCCTTTATGACTCCCTCCCTCATTGAAACAGCCTTTTAGGAGAACTGCAGTCTTTCTCAGATTTGCTTAAGATGTATTTGCAGATGGAGTGACGAACTGACAAGCTGGGAGGTTTGGATTCTACATCTTCGTCTAAAACTGTCTTCCTGTGTTTTTTTTTTTTTTCAAACACTTCATTTTGAAAGTTCTTGTTTCTCCATCTGAAGAATACACTTGGCACCGAGGACCATGAGGGAGCTTGGCATCAGGCGCTGTTTGTGTTCGCGGTTGCTCTTTATGTCTCGGGCACAGAGTGATGTTCAAATAGATGCTCCGGGGTTAGGGTGCCTGTCCTAGCCCTTTCTCTCTACCCTGTTCATCCCAGTGTGGCCATTGGGAATTCTGACTCCAGATGCTGAATAAGTGGGATGTATTTAAAGCATGTAGTGCATGCGTCGGCCTTGTTTTTTTTTTTTTTAATTGAATTGTTGCTGATTTACAATGTTGTGTTAATTTCTGCTGCACAGCAAAGTGATTCCGTTACACATATGTATACTTTTTTTTTTTTTTTGGCCATGCCATGCGGCATGTAGATTCTTAGTTCCCTGACCAGGGATCGAAGCCACACACCCTGCGTGGGGACTACAGAGAATCTTAACCACTGGACCACTTAGGAATTCCCTCTTTTTAAAATATTCTTCCCCACTGTGGTCTATCATAGGATACTGAATATAGCCCCTGTGCTATACAGTAGGTCCTCGTTTATCCATTCTATGTGCAACAGCTTACATCTGCTAACCCCAGCCTCCCCCTAGCCCTCACCCACCCATCCTCCCTGACAACTGCAAGTCTGTTCTCTATGTCGGTGAGTCCGTTTCTGATTTGTAGAGTATTTCATTTGTGCCGTGCTTTAGATTCCACATGCAAGTCAGATCACATGTCATTTGTCTTTCTCTTTCTGACCTACTTCACTTAGTGTGATAATCTCTGGGTCCA
>NW_020867932.1:0-10367 GCF_003369695.1 Bos indicus x Bos taurus | reverse complement strand
GGGTACTTTGGATTCACGTTGCTAAGGAGAGGGAAAGGTCGAAGAAGGAAGGGCTGAAAGCGGCTCTGGGGTACGGGTCTAAGGGTGTTCTTCAAGCGGCCTTGGAATGTGTTTCAGGGGTCACCCCACCCCCGATTCTCCCCATGATGATAGGAGGAGCTCGCCGTGGCCCCGCGGGCTGCGCCTGTGTAAGGTGTCGGGGTCAGGGCAAGGTTCTTCCTTTTCTTGCGTTGGGTGGTGGATTCAGCCAGACCCAGACCCAACCCAGGCACAGGCTCAGGGGTTGGTGGGTCTGCGCTGAGGGTCTTCTCTGGAAGCTGGGTCTGCGCTGAGGCTGAAAGTGAAAACCTTAGGAAAGTCCCGAGTGTGTCCGCCTTTATAAGCAGGGCTGTCCAAGCTCAGCTGAGCCCTGACTTCAGGGGTCAGACAGTGAGTTTCTAGACCCAAGTGGCCACCCCTGCCCCCCTCCCCCGGCGTCTTTGCAAAACGAGCCGATTTATCTGGAGGTTTAGCTAAGCAAACCATGTTGAGAAAGGCAGGTTTTTCATTGTTTCTGTGGCCAAAAAAAAAAAAGAAAGGAAGAAGGATAAGAGGGGGCTTTCTAAAGGCAAAGTAACTGAAAATGACTGTCTTCAAGGTCTGTTCAGCATTGAATCTGGCTTCGTGTACTGCTGGGTCAGTCCTGGGCTGGCATCGGGGACACGGCCATGAACAAAACACACGCACCCCTGTCTTGTGGAGCTGACCATTCCAGCAGGACGAGGAGCCGGGCTAGAAACAAAAATAAACGAGTGCTCATGTATTCAAAGATGAGAGGTGCTGGGGCGGGGAGCAGGCAGGGGGCTTCTGCCATCAAAATAGGCGCTCAGCAGGCCTCAGAGAGTTGACTTTGGCCGTTGTGTTTCAAAGCTAGATTCCACAGGACTATGAATAAAGGATTGTAATTTGTCTGGAATCTTAAATATCAGACTGTGTTGATGGTCGGAAGCTGCGGACTTCTCAGTTACATCATCACTGTCGAGACGGGGAGCCTAGAGATGGGCAGCAGAATTTGTGATGCTGGCCTAGGCTGTGCTGTCAGACTCCAGTGGGACTGGCTCGCTGCTGGACTTTCTGTCTGGCCCCAGCTGGATGGATGGATGACGTTTTAGGCCTCTTCTCTCTGGGGTTGCCAGGATTTCTCACATCAAACTGCTGAGGATTGTATTTGCCCGTTATGATTTGGGGTAGGGGGAAGCTTGCTAAATGTGTTATGAGCACTGACAGACGTGATGATCCTGGTTAGGAATATTCTCAAGAACAAAGAATATTATTTTTCATAAAGAAAGATAGTGCTGAGTCGTGTCCAACTCCTGCAACCCTATGAACTGTAGCCTGCCAGGCTCCTCAGCAAGAATCCTGGAGTAGGTGGCCATTCCCTTCTCCCGGGATCTTCCCGACCCAGGAATCAAACCCTCGTCTCCAGCAGTGCAGGCGGATTCTTTACCAACTGAGCTACACGGGAAGCCCATTAGTTTTCATATCTCCTATTTAAACAAACAAACCACTGAGCAAAGACCTGAGGAGGTGAGGGAGGCCCTGCAGGGCTCTGGGGGAAATGGCCGATGCCAAGGCCCTGTGGGCTGGAGGAGCAGAAGGTCATCGTGGTGGTGGGAGGGAAGGGTGGGGAGGGGCGGGGTGCAGAGCTCATGGGGTCTTGTGCACCATCATGAGGACATTACTTTAACCCTGAGAAGGATAAGAAGCGTTAAAGACAGTCTTGGGATGGAACAAATAGGATGACTTGACTTATCCCTATACCTATGCCCTCTGAAAGCTTTTGCAACCAAACTCCCAAGTATGGGTTGGAGTTATGGCTGACCCCTCGTGCAATAGTTCTCTGTCTATTTTAACTCTGGGATGTGCAGGGCTGGCTGCTGACATAGTTATGGATGATCAATTTCATAGTCATACCCAGGTATTAATAACCCCCTCTCCCTTACACTCTGCAATTTCATGAGGAAATAGTGTCACAGACGCTCTTAACTTTAAAAATTACCTGGTGTAACATTAAAAGGAAATGGAAGCCACTATAAAATCATAATTTATAGGCAGGACAGCAATTTGCCATCACAACTGGTTGCTGGGGGCTCATTGTTTTCTGTGGAGCTCACTGTGGATGGAGCTCCTGGAAGTTAGCTGTCCAGAACGTTCACTGCATGAACACGAGGAAGCACAGTTGCTAGAGGGAGAAGCTTGACTTTGTTGTAAGTTTTGAAAAGTAGCAATAGTCTTCTTGGTCTTCCCTGGTGGCTCAGATGGTAAAGAAATCTACCTTTAATGCAGGAGACCTGGGTTCAATCCCTGGGTTGGGAAGATATCCTGGAGAAGGAAATGGCAACCCACTATAGTATTCTTGCCCAGGAAATCCCAAGGACAAAGGAGGCTAGCAGGCTACAGTCCAGGGGGTCCCAAAGAGCTGGACGTGACTGAGCGACTAACACACACATACACACACACACACAATGGTCTTCTTGGGTTTTCCCAGGTGGCTCAGTGGTAAAGAATCTCCCTGCCAATGCAAGAGATGTGGGTTCGATCTCTGGGTCAGGAAGATACCTGGGAGAAGGAAATGGCAACTCACTCCAGTATTCTTGCCTGGAAAATCCCATGGACAGAGAAGCTGGGCGGGCCACAGTCCATGGGGTCACAAGAGTCGGACACAAGTTTAGTGACTAAGCAACAACATATGGTCTTCTTATAAGTGGCCTTGCTCCCTGGGATCCATTCTTCACACACAACCAAGGTGATTTTGTAGGAAACATCCTACCCAGTCACTGCCCTGCTGTGAACCTTCTATGGCCTCACCCTGCTCTTAGGATGGATCCAGACTCCTCTCTGAGACCTCTCCCACCCTGCCTGCCCATCTTTCCCTGCCCTGCTTCCTACTCCACACTTCCAGCAGAACTGTCAGATCCTTCAACTGGCTGAGCTTGGAAATTATTCTATCATATGTGTGAACTTCACCCGCGCATGCTTTGTTCACTGTTTTACCCAGCATGTAGCACAGAGCCTGCATACAGCAGGTATTCATGAAATCTGATTGCAATTCATGAACAAACAGTACATGATTGCATAAGAGCACCTCATGACTGATGACTCGTTGGGTCACAAGGCTGCCATCCAAGCTCTAGTGGTTTGTGTGTGTGACTTTTTATACACTCTGTTCTCGGGATTTTTTTTTTTAACTCCACAAGATTGTTTCTTCTGCTTCCTCGGAACCCTTTCTGCATTAAAAAAAAAATATTTATTATTCATTTAGCACTGGGTCTTTGTTGCTGCTCTTGGGCTTTCTCTAGTTGCAGCAAGGGGAGGGGGCTACTCCTTTGTGGTGCGGGGGCCTCTCATTGCTGTGGCTTCTCCTTGCGGTGACTTCTCTTGTCGCAGAGCACAGGCCCTAGAGCACAGGCTCAGTAGTTGCAGTGCACAGGCTGAGTTGCCCCTAGGCACGTGAAATCTTCCCGGACCAGGATCGAACTTGTGTCCCCTGCACTGGCAGGTGAATTGTCATCCACTGGACCACCAGGGATGGACTCTGAGTTTGAGCAAGGTCTGGGAGTTGGTGATGGACAGGGAGCCTGGCGTACTGCAGTTCATGGGTTGCAAAGAGTGGGACACCACTGAGCGACTGAACTGACTGACTGGGCCAGCAGGGAAGCTCCCCTCCTTGTTGTTTTACTGGAACCTCCGTTGAGACTCTTCTCGTTTTCTACTACTACTACTTCCTCTTTCCACTTATGTAGACAGGTGTCATCTCCCCCGGGGGCGGGGGGAGGTGAGGGGAGGGTGCAGCCTGGCTACTCATCTCTGAGTCAGGTTCTTCTCCCCAGCACCCACCCAGGTCTTGAATGTGGGACTGAGAAAAATACATATTTGTTAAAGGAAGTCGTTTAAAACCCACGAATGAGCCAGAACTCTGGCTTCTTCTCCTTCACTTGCACACCCTGTGAGCGCTGACCGAGTGTTAGGAACGAGTGTTAGGAACGTATCGGGGGCGTTTGTTCGGAAAATCCGTCTCCCGCACCCCACGCAGAAGCCGCAGTCACAGCCTGCTGCCCGGCCTGCCGCTCGGCCCGATTCCCTGCGGTGTCCGGCGTGGCGCTGGCAGACGCCGGCTTTGTCATTGCTCTCCCCCCGCCGCTCCTGTAACAGTCCATCAGGGATCGAGAGGGAAACAGGACTGTCGCCTCCGGGCCTCCCGCTCACCCCCGACCCTCGGCTGCTTGCGGAGACAAGGCTGATTCATTTCCTGGATTGACCGTCGCTGCTGGGAGGGAAGGCGCTGTGTGAGAGGAGGCGGTCGGGGCTAAGGCCGGAGCCTCAGGCGGTAGAAGGTGGGCGGATGCAGGTGGCGGGGATGGATTGAAGGGTAACGCTCTTGAAGGCAAACACAGAACCCTGCCCCGAGACCTTCTCTCCTTGCCCGGGGCCTGGAAGGCAGGTTCCCTCCCGAAGAAGCTACAGGTACCACAGTTGCCAGGATACGGAGGAGGCCGCGGGAGGCCTGTCTTGCCCAGCTCCCCCCTACTCTTCCCTATCCCCCACCCTCCACCCTCCCACTCTTCCCCACCCCCTCACTCTTCCCACCCTCCACATCTTCCCCACCTCCCACCCCCAACTCTTCCCCATACCCCCCCACCACCCATCCCCCCATCTATCCCCCACCCCCCACCCCACTCCCTAGCCCGGTCCCCAAGACCATATTGGTCAGAACACTGCCTTGCTTTTCCGGGATGATGGATTGTGAAGTGCATACCTTGTCAGGAAGAGCGCCGGATTTCAGTTTCCTTTGGAAAATGTGTGCCTGTAAAAGCTGAAAAGAAGTTGGCTTTGGTCCAGCCATGGATGGAGGGTGGAAGATGATTTGCAAACATTGGAAGAAATTCCAGCTACTCTGAAACCCAATCTGGGCTCTGCTCCCTCTCCCACTCCGGCAGCCTCTCCTCCCAGCGGGGTGGATCGGGGATGTACCTGTGGTGGTTTTCTTTTCCTCTGGAGGAAGGGAATGGCTGGGGTGTGACATCTGTAGGTTGCCTCTGTGCCCCCAACCCCAGCCTCAGGGAGGGGGCTGGCTGGCATTTCTAAGTGGTGTGATTTAAAGGTACCCTTAGGCTAAGGAAGCCCCAAGTTCCACCATTGAAAAGCATTCCTTAAAAAAAAAAAAAAAAGTAGAAAGCATTCCTTAGATTCTTGAAAGGGCTTTCATCTCTCAAAGTCTTCTATTAATTGCATATGCTTAAGCCTTTCTAATAGGTCTCAAGTCATACAGATACAAGGAAGTAATTCTTATCTTGTGGGTTTAGCTGAGGATCAGGCTAAATCAAGGAGTGGAATTTAGGGCAGGGTCACAGAATGGGATGGAGAGGGGTGAGGTGAGGACAGAGGGGTAGGAAGGAAAAGTCACTTTGCTCTGGACAGTGACTGGGATCGAGGCCCCTAGGCATATGTGCGTCCTGGGATGTGGGTTTCAGGCAGTGTGCCCGTCACAGTGTAGAACTCGATAAATGATGTGGGACTGAAGGTGCAAGTAGGGGCCAGTGGTAGAGTTACTCGGATTCTGAACGCTCCTCGTACACAGGGCATCCAGGGGGTCGTGAGGTCAGCGCAGGAAACTACTCCTTGTTCCTCCACTAGACTTTGAAGAGCTGTCCAGATAATGTAGTTCTGAATTATTATGTTAATCCACGCAGAGTCATGTAGCTCTCACTTTGCACACTTCATCTAAATGTGATCTTGATACTAAATAAATAATTTTCTAAAAAAAAAAAAAAAAAAAAAAAGGCAAAGGAAAAAGAAAGATATACCCATGTGCATGCAGAGTTTCCAAAGAATAGCAAGGAGAGATAAGAAAGCCCTCTTCAGCAATCAAAAATAAATAAATAAATAAAATAAATGTGATCTTGAGGCCACCCTGAGAGGTGGGTGTTATTATGCCCACTTTCCAGATGAGAAAACAGAGGCTGCACAGTCAGTTAACTGGCTCAAGTCCCACAGCCAGGTTCCTGGCTCTGTCTGTCTCCCAGCACCCTGTATATGCTCACAGGTTATGCATTGTCTTCATTTCATGTCCTGGTCATGCTGAAAACCATTATTTTATATGCCTGTCTCCCCACTGATCTGCATCCCAAGGCCCAAAGCTGGACAGGGCAGAGGTCTTACCCCAGCATCACCAAAGACTGGTACGACTGCGGTGGTCCAGCCGCCAAGCTCCCTGCCAGTTTCTCGGTGATGCTCTTGAACTAGTTTCCCTGAGACACCTCCTTGACAGATCGAATGTCTCCCAGATAATTAGCGGTCAGAACGTGGCTCGTCTGATCACAGCTTGGTGGGCTCCGTAGGTGCAGTATCCAGGCTTAGTTGCTCCGCGGCGTGTGGAATCTTCCTCGACCAGGGATTGATCCCGTGTCCCCCACATTGGGAGCGTGGAGCCTTAACCGCTGGGCCACCAGGGAAGTCCCTGGAATGTGAATATTTCTGAACGGCATCTTCAGACTCGAATTTCTTTTCCAGCTGCTGGGGAGCCCTCCCTAAGGGCTTTGGGTAGGACAGTGTCATGACTGTAGAACATTCCCTCTGATAGGGTGAGGAAGGGGGTCTTCAGAGTGTCAGGGAGTGGAAACCAGTTAGGAAAACATCGCCCTCTCTCCAGGCAAAATGGGTGAGGTCCTGATTAAGGGGATGGCGGACCTTTGATATTCCCGAGGGGACCAGCCACCGCGCTGAGGGAGTCACTCAGCTCAGCTCAGCCCATGCTCACAGCAGCCCCTCCAGGAATCACACTACCCACGTTACCCACAAGGAAACCGAGTCTCATTGCAACCAGGGAGGGGCGAGGAAGCCAGGCTGCTCTCTGTGGTTGTCAGGGCACCCCTGTGGTCTGGGGTCTGGTCCTCAGCTTTCAGGCCCAGCAACTTGTTCTGGAGGCGCCACCCAAGGACAGCAGGTCTAGGAAGCAACTTCATGCTACCCCAGCCTACAGAAGCCTCGTGTGGGACATTGGCCGGCCGACTTCGCAGGGAGGAGGAGGGCCCTGCGGTCCTCTGGCGTCCTGCTATCTCATGCACTTGGGTTCTCTGGCCAGTGAATTCACCCCATGAAGAGAATCTAAGTGGCCAGTTGGTTAGAGCCACGTCTGGGGAGTGTGCAGTCAGGGAAACAGGGGTGAAATCATCCAGGAGAAGATGTCATCAAGACTGCAGGGAGGCCTGATGAGCTATTCACACGCCACAGCCAAGAGCATCACACTGGTTACAAATGGCTGGTTGAACAAGACAGGAATAGAAAACGGGTCTCATCCCCGTGTCCACGCTGATCTGAGTGGTACCAGCTGCTTGGAATGCTGTGCTGAGCAGGAGCCTGGAGCCACTTTCGGGCTCATGGGAAAGTGTTTGTGATGGATTAGAAGCATCTTCCGGCACCAGGTGGGGGAGGGTTAGGATACTGGTGGGAGGTTATAGCAGCCATTTCTGGTCCCTGAATGTTTTGCTTTTTCTGCTCTTTCATCTTTTTCTTTCTTCTTCCATCGAGCTGTAATCAGATGAGCCATGTTCTGACTGCTGTTCATTTGAGAGACATGCAGTCTGTCAAGGAGATATCAGAAGTGAACCAGCCCTGTGCATTGGGTATGGATTTCACTGGTTACCTCTCAGAGAGTGAGATTATATCACATGTTCTATCTTCCTTGTCTCCCCTGGCTGTGACAGTCAGGTTCAGGTTAAATTCACGTGAGACAGCCAGCAAGTGGCAGGGTCCGTGCACAGATCTAGCACAGAGCCCGCTGCTGCCCCCAGCCCTGAAGTGACGGCAGTGGGGGTCAGGTCATCACCAGCTGTGTGAGTTGCCACTCATCTCAGCTGTTTGAATGGAGATTTCCAACCCAATTTCCTCAACCAAGCTTTGGATAGAATCACCTTCCAACCTGGACTGTTGACCTCCAACCCATCTCTCTGTATCCATTCAAAGCCACCCTCCTTTGGGAGAAAAGGGTCCCATTGTCCTCCTCCTCCCCCACCTCCCACATCACCCTCCCCTGACCTGTCCCCTCCAGGCCATGGCTTCATCTACCAGGCGATTCTCTCTGCTTTCCTACGCCTCTGGCTCCAAATAGGTGCGGCATAAAAAAAAAAAAAAAAAGTGAATAGCAAGAGACTTCCCCGGGTGGTTCAGTGGTGAGAACCTTCCTTCCAATGCGATTCGATCCCTGTTCTGGGAACTAAGATTCCGCATGCTAGCAGGCAACTAAACCCTCGTGCCACAACGAAGACCCAGCACAGCCCCCCAGAATTTAAAAATAGCAATTGAACCCAGCTCTGAGTGTGTGTGTGTGAAACTTACCAGTGTATCGAGTTTGTTGCATTGAATGACAAGTCAGCAGCACTGGTTTCCACTGCTGTCTTTTTTTCTTCTCCTTTATGACTCCCTCCCTCATTGAAACAGCCTTTTAGGAGAACTGCAGTCTTTCTCAGATTTGCTTAAGATGTATTTGCAGATGGAGTGACGAACTGACAAGCTGGGAGGTTTGGATTCTACATCTTCGTCTAAACTGTCTTCCTGTAGGTTTTTTTTTTTTTCAAAAACACTTCATTTTGAAAGTTCTTGTTTCTCCATCTGAAGAATACACTTGGCACCGAGGACCATGAGGGAGCTTGGCATCAGGCGCTGTTTGTGTTCGCGGGTTGCTCTTTATGTCTCGGGCACAGAGTGATGTTCAAATAGATGCTCCGGGGTTAGGGTGCCTGTCCTAGCCCTTTCTTCTCTACCCTGTTCATCCCAGTGTGGCCATTGGGAATTCTGACTCCAGATGCTGAATAAGTGGGATGTATTTAAAGCATGTAGTGCATGCGTCGGCCTTGTTGGTTTTTATTTTTTAATTGAATTGTTGCTGATTTACAATGTTGTGTTAATTTCTGCTGCACAGCAAAGTGATTCCGTTACACATATGTATACTTTTTTTTTTTTTTTGGCCATGCCATGCGGCATGTAGATTCTTAGTTCCCTGACCAGGGATCGAAGCCACACACCCTGCGTGGGGACCACAGAGAATCTTAACCACTGGACCACTTAGGAATTCCCTTTTTAAAATATTCTTCCCCACTGTGGTCTATCATAGGATACTGAATATAGCCCCTGTGCTATACAGTAGGTCCTCGTTTATCCATTCTATGTGCAACAGCTTACATCTGCTAACCCCAGCCTCCCCCCTAGCCCTCACCCACCCCCATCCTCCCTGACAACTGCAAGTCTGTTCTCTATTTCGGTGAGTCCATTTCTGATTTGTAGAGTAGTTCATTTGTGCCGTGCTTTAGATTCCACATGCAAGTCAGATCACATTCATTTGTCTTTCTCTTTCTGACCTACTTCACTTAGTGTGATAATCTCTGGGTCCATCTATGCTGCTGAGAATGGCATTATTTCATCATTTTATGGCTGAGAAGTATTCCATTGTGTATGTGTACACAGTGTATCCCACTGTGTATGTGTGTACAGTGTATCCCACTGTGTATGTGTAACACTGTGTATCCCACTGTGTATGTGTACACAGTGTATCCCACTGTCTATGTGTATACAGTGTATCCCACTGTCTATGTGTACACAGTGTATCCCACTGTCTATGTGTACACAGTGTATCCCACTGTGTATGTGTACAGTGTATCCCACTGTGTATGTGTACACAGTGTATCCCACTGTCTATGTGTATACAGTGTATCCCACTGTGTATGTGTATACAGTGTATCCCTGTCCCACGTGTGTACACAGTGTATCCCACTGTGTATGTGTATACAGTGTATCCCAATGTCTATGTGTACACAGTGTATCCCAATGTCTATGTGTACACAGTGTATCCCATTTATGTGTATACAGTGGTATCCCACTGTGTGTGTACATTGTATCCCACTGTGCTATGTGTACACAGTGTATCCCACTGTCTATGTGTTACAGTGTATCCCACTGTGTGTGTGTACACAGTGTATCCCACTATGTGTATACAGTGTATCCCATTGTCTATGTGTATACAGTGTATCCCACTGTCTATGTGTATACAGTGTATCCCACTGTCTATGTGTACACAGTGTATCCCACTGTGTATGTGTATACAGTGTATCCCACTGTGTGTGTAAAGTGTATCCCACTGTGCATGTGTATACAGTGTATCCCACTGTGTATGTGTATACAGTGTATCCCAATCCCTGTGTGTATACAGTGTATCCCACTATGTAGTATACAGTGTATCCCACTGTCTATGTGTACACAGTGTATCCCACTGTGTATGTGTATACAGTGTATCCCACTGTGTATGTGTATACAGTGTATCCCACTGTCTATGTGTA
>NW_020867931.1:0-30780 GCF_003369695.1 Bos indicus x Bos taurus | reverse complement strand
GTAGAGCAGAAAAACGAACACAGCAGTGTAAAGCAATGATATGCCAATAAAAAAAAGATGTGGCACATATATAAAGTGGGATGCTACTCAGCTATAAAAAAAGCACTTGACCTTCATTTAATTATCTTTCTTTAAGCCTTCTGCAAGGCTATAGTGGGGTTTTTTTTTTGGTATTGAAAATTCATGAGACCAATAAATACCAAATTCTGATTAGTCGTTACCTTTAAGCAAGAAGGGGATGGGATTAAGGTACATTGCACTGGGCCTTCAACAGTATCAATTATGTTTTATTTCTTTAAAAAATCTGACATGAGACAAATTTTAATGAAACTGAGGGATGCTTCCTGGAGTATTTACACAGACATTCTCTGTAATTTTCATTTTGTTTGAAATGTTTCCTAATAAAAATACTAGAGGAAAAGAAACATGTGTGGAAAGTCTGGAGGGAAATGCATCAAAATCTGAGTGTGATCATATTAGGGGGTTGCAGAAGGGCTGAGATATAGGTGATAATCTGCATTTTTCAAAATTTTTCAATGAGGATGTCATTACTCTTATAACTAAAAGTCTATTAAAGATTTTTAAGAATTTGAAAAAGAATATGTATGTAGATATATATATATACATGAATATACATATATGAATATGTACACATATGTGTATTACCAAGTATATGACTGAGCCTTCAACGGAAATGATGACTAGACTTGAAGTAGTTGATCAAATGTATAGTTTGATATATGATCAATGATTGTAATAGTGTAACTCTAGAGGCAATGGCACCCCACTCCAGTACTCTTGCCTGGAAAATCCCATGGACGGAGGAGCCTGGTAGGCTGCAGTCCATTGGGTCGCTAAGAGCCGGACATGACTGAGCGTCTTCACTTTCACTTTCCACTTTCACGCATTGGAGAAGGAAATGGCAACCCACTCCAGTGTTCTTGCCTGGAGAATCCCAGGGACGGGGGAGCCTGGTGGGCTGCCGTCTATGGGGTCGCACAGAGTCGGACACGACTGAAGTGACTTAGCAGCAGCATACATATGTGTACATGAATCACTTTGCCATACACCTGAAACTAACACAGCATTGTTAATCAACTATACTCCAAATAACATTAAAAGTTAAAAAAATCTATTAAAAACTTCTTCTATCAACTTATTTTCCTCTCTTTTAAAACTGGAACACCAAGAACCTTTGAGACATTCAAACAGTTGCCGGATTCCATCCTTACTAAGGAATGGATTGGTCCACTCTGAACGAACCCGGTGTTCACCCTAAAGCCAGCCGGCGACTCGGCTTCCAGACCCTGGGTATAGACTCCCGGGTTGGAAACTGGCTCTGTTGCTTGAGTACGTTTCGTGTTCTTTCTGTGCCTCAATGTCCTCTTCTGTAAACTGCACCCAAGGCTATGGATGCCTCAGAGACAGTTACAAGGATTATATAGGTGATTGTCACATGCTTAGAACAGCCTGGCATATAGAAAGCCCCGGGTATAAGCTTGTACATTCATAAGTCAGTGGAACAAAGGAGGCGGGGCTTGGAGAGGGGGCAGTGCTGAAATTTGGAGGGATCCTCGTGTTCCTGAAATAACCGGGCCTTGCACTTCCTGGGCTGAGACAGCGCCCATGGTTCCCTTTCAGAGATGAAGAGGAAGAAAGGCAGAAAACACGTGAAAAGCCCTGGGAGCAGCCTGCTGACCAGAGGCTGACAGTGTCACCTTGGCCCCATCAGACCTCTCGTCCTCCCTCATCCTGGTTGTCATGGGAGCCCCCGCCCTGGGAAAGAGTCAGGCCTCAGTTCGCAGTGAGGCCAGCACTTTGGAGCCCAGTTGAGCCTGGTTGCTGGATTTGTACTTTGTACACTGGCCTTTCCCCGCGATGAGTCCATGGGAGGAGGGCCTTGCACTGCCCCTGGGCTGGTTCTGGGGAAACTTCCAAGACACCTGGGTTGGCTCCGGGAAATCCAGAGCTGCTGGACTTTCAAGGCTCAGGGGCCTGTGAGATCCATCTTATTGCCAAAAAACCCTCCAATGGCCTTGCAGAATCCTTGCAGCCTGCCTGATGGTCCCCTTGCCAAAGATTTGAAGTCACAGTTTCTACTACATGCATTTTCTAAGTCGCTGTTATGCTCCGTGTTTAGTTCCTGCGGGCATGTTCTCTTCAGAGCCTAGGGACTCTGAAGAGGAAACTGTTATGGTTTCTGTTCTTCCCGGATGGTGACCCAGCTCCTTGCTCCCGTCACCCTGCTGGTGACCACCATGGTCGGTCCAGAACCTCCCCTGAGCACTTCCTCCATGCCAGCTCCTCTAATTACAAACTCCGTCCCACGCCCAGTGGGTGTGGGCAGCACCCCCACCGCGAACCAGCCTGCCTAGCCTCTGTCACCAAGTAAGCTCATTTCCTGTGGTCGAGTTGTCTGAAGTCAACCCTCACATGACCTGCTTCTTTGACATTTTTTTCACTTTTCTGGCCTCTCAAACACACACACACTTTTTTTTTTTTTTTTTAATTCTGTGCTCAGGACATTGTTTTGAATTCTTGTCTATAATGATTGTGGGCTTCCCTGGAGGCTCAGTGGTAAAGAATCTGCCTGCCAATGTGGGAGCCTCAGAGACTTGGGTTTGATCCCTGAGTTGGAAAGATCCCCTGGAGAGGACATGGCAATCCACTCCAGTATTCTTGCCTGGGAAATCCCATGGACAGAGGAGCCTGACAGGCTACAGTCCATGGTGGCATAAGAAGAGACACGACTGAGTGACTGAGCACTGTAATGATCATTCTTGTTGTTCAGTCACTAAGTCATGTCCGACTCTTTGTGACCCCATGGACCACAGTACGCCAGGCCTCCCTGTCCATCCCCAACTCCCAGAGTTTACTCAGACTCATGTCCACTGAGTTGGTGATGCCATCCAACCATCTCATCCTTTGTCGTCCCCTTCTCCTCCTGCCTTCAGTCTTTCCCAGCATCAGGGTCTTTTCCAATGAATCAGTTCTTCACATCAGGTGGCCCAAGGATTGGAGCTTCATCTGCAGCATCAGTCCTTCCAATGAACAATCAGGACTGATTTCCTTTATTAAACATTGCTGGTTTGATGATACTTATAGTGGGTATTTTTAGCCTAAAGGTGCCCTGGAACCTGCTTTGCCTCCCCCCCACCCGCCTCAGTGCTGGTCTGCTGGGGATGGCCGGGCCCTCAGCTGGGGGTTTCCAGCTGCTGTGGGACAGAGTGTCACGGAGCGGCCCTTGGTGGTGGTTTTTACCACAGCTGTAGCCTCACAGAAGGGCCCGCTTGGATCTGCGGAAAAGCTGAGGCCAGATGGCTGCCCATCGGGGCCCCTGGACCAGCCTCCAGTGCAGAGGGTGGCCAAGGGGCCAGGAGAGAGGCTGGAGAGACTTTTCTCAGGCAGGACAGAACCCAGTAGCGTCAATACAGCTGGAGAAGCAAAACACCCATGTGTTACACCTGAGTGTGTAACACAGCCCATGCAGGGCAGGCCTCGTATTTCATCCACTCCCTCTGCCACCGACTGCGATTCCAGGGCACCGTGTCCTCACTGGATAAAGCCGCTCCGGGCAGGTGCCCCCTCATCCGGTCAGTGATGGACGGATGTTGCAAAAGAAGCCTTCCATGCCAGGCCTCAGGAGCGTGGCGGTGGCTGGACCCGCTGGGCAGCCCTAACTCTTGGCCCTTTCCCTCCTAGGCACTGTTTCTGGTGACTCACCTCTGGTTCCCAGGAATGTGGTTATTTTGAGCCCCAATGTTATTAAGATGGTGCCCAGATTCCCTGCAAATCAGCCATGAATGAAGACAGGGCCCCCCCGGGAAAGCCTGTGAAAACCTAGACCCCGTGTCCCTGCAGCTCAGGGCTCAGAAGAGCCGTTTGCCCATGGGAGGGAAGCTACCTTCACTTGGGGAACTCGTCCCCTCTGGACGCCTCCTCCAGGCAGCACCCTGGCTCTGCAGGACTCCAGCACCCAAACTCAGCAGCCAGCGCTTGGAGTGGCCCCCCACCCTACTCATAGCCCAAGGGACCCAAGGAGTGGGGCCAGGCTTCCCGGCTGAGCGCGGGAGAGGGCACCCCAGCAATCTGTAGGCCCCAGGCAGGCGCCTCCCCTCTGCTTGGCTCCTGGGCCCGATAGCGCCTGTGCTGCTGATAAAGCCTCAAGGGCCTCGCAGAGGTGCGGTGGGCTCCGGCAGCCCAAGACGTACCACAGACCACGGTGACTGACCTCTGGGACCTGGAAAGGGACAGCATGCACTTCCCAGGCTTCGGCAGAGTGAGTGCTGGGGCAGCCGCTCCAGGGAGGGGAGGGGGCGATGGGAAAGAGAGGAGGCCTGTGGGGCTGGGGAGGATCGGAGCTGCGCATTCACCCACTGCATCCCCGGCCCCGGCCTTTATAATCATATCAACAAGCGTTCTCTTTGTCCGTGAAGGGAGCAGGTCCTCTGCTTGACTCAATTAATCCAGTTCATATTTTTCACTGCCCGAGATCTGCTGTCAACTTGAGTTCCGCCTACCTGGCTCTCTGAATTATATTCTTTGTTAGGGGTCAGGAAGGAGACTCTGAATGCTATTCCTTTGGTCTGTCTGCAGAGTCTCTAGAAGCTCTCTGATGCAACTGAATCCTGCATCTTCCGGGAGTGTGGTCACAAGCCTGTGCCCCTGGGGACCATGAGGCAGCGCTTCTGGGGGCTGCTCTGTGGGGACCTGGGGTCAGCCCTGTCTGGAAGGGGGCTTGTTTCTCAATGACCCACAAAAGCCAGTCAAAGCGTTGTCCGGCCTGCTCTGTTGTTGAAACGGGGTACTTTTGATTCACGTTGCTAAGGAGAGGGAAAGGTCGAAGAAGGAAGGGCTGAAAGCGGCTCTGGGGTACGGGGTCTAAGGTGTTTCTTCGAGCGGCCTGGAATGTTTCAGGGGTCACCCCACCCCCGATTCTCCCCATGGTGATAGGAGGTATCGCCGTGGCCCCGCGGGCTGCGCCTGTGTAAGGTGTCCGGGGTCAGGGCAAGGTTCTTCTTTTGGTGGTGGATTCAGGCCAGACCCAGACCCCCAGGGCACAGGCTCAGGGGTTGGTGGGTCTGCGCTGAGGGTCTTCTCTGGAAGCTGGGTCTGCGCTGAGGCTGAAAGTGAAAACCTTAGGAAAGTCCCGAGTGTGTCCGCCTTTATAAGCAGGGCTGTCCAAGCTCAGCTGAGCCCTGACTTCAGGGGTCAGAGACAGTGAGTTTCTAGACCCAAGTGGCCACCCCTTGCCCCCCTCCCCCGGCGTCTTTGCAAAACGAGCCGATTTATCTGGAGGTTTAGCTAAGCAAACCATGTTGAGAAAGGCAGGTTTTTCATTGTTTCTGTGGCCAAAAAAATAAAAGAAAGGAAGAAGGATAAGAGGGGCTTTCTAAAGGCAAAGTAACTGAAAATGACTGTCTTCAAGGTCTGTTCAGCATTGAATCTGGCTTCGTGTACTGCTGGGTCAGTCCTGGGCTGGCATCGGGGACGGCCATGAACAAAACACACGCACCCCTGTCTTGTGGAGCTGACCATCCAGCAGGACGAGGAGCCGGGCTAGAAACAAAATAACGAGTGCTCATGTATTCAAAGATGAGAGGTGCTGGGGCGGGGAGCAGGCAGGGGGCTTCTGCCATCAAAATAGGCGCTCAGCAGGCCTCAGAGAGGTTGACTTTGGCCGTTGTGTTTCAAAGCTAGATTCCACAGGACTGTGAATAAAGGATTGTAATTTGTCTGGAATCTTAAATATCAGACTGTGTTGATGGTCGGAAGCTGCGGACTTCTCAGTTACATCATCACTGTCGAGACGGGGAGCCTAGAGATGGGGCAGCAGAATTTGTGATGCTGGCCTAGGCTGTGCTGTCAGACTCCAGTGGGACTGGCTCGCTGCTGGACTTTCTGTCTGGCCCAGCTGGATGGATGGATGACGTTTTAGGCCTCTTCTCTCTGGGGTTGCCAGGATTTCTCACATCAAACTGCTGAGGATTGTATTTGCCCGTTATGATTTGGGGTAGGGGGAAGCTTGCTAAATGTGTTATGAGCACTGACAGACGTGATGATCCTGGTTAGGAATATTCTCAAGAACAAAGAATATTATAGTTTTCATAAAGAAAGATAGTGCTGAGTCATGTCCAACTCCTGCAACCCTATGAACTGTAGCCTGCCAGGCTCCTCAGCAAGAATCCTGGAGTAGGTGGCCATTCCCTTCTCCCGGGGATCTTCCCGACCCAGGAATCAAACCCTCGTCTCCAGCAGTGCAGGCGGATTCTTTACCAACTGAGCTACACGGGAAGCCCATTAGTTTTCATATCTCCTATTTAAACAAACAAACCACTGAGCAAAGACCTGAAGGAGGTGAGGGAGGCCCTGCAGGGCTCTGGGGGAAATGGCCGATGCCAAGGCCCTGTGGCTGGAGGAGCAGAAGGTCATCGTGGTGGTGGGAGGGAAGGGTGTGGGAGGCGCGGGGTGCAGAGCTCATGGGGTCTTGTGCACCATCATGAGGACATTACTTTAACCCTGAGAAGGATAAGAAGCGTTAAAGACAGTCTTGGGATGGAACAAATAGGATGACTTGACTTATCCCTATACCTATGCCCTCTGAAAGCTTTTGCAACCAACTCCCAAGTATGGAGTTGGAGTTATGGCTGACCCCTCGTGCAATAGTTCTCTGTCTATTTTAACTCTGGGATGTGCAGGCTGGCTGCTGACATAGTTATGGATGATCAATTTCATAGTCATACCCAGGTATTAATAACCCCCTCTCCCTTACACTCTGCAATTTAATGAGGAAATAGTGTCACAGACGCTCTTAACTTTAAAAAATTACTGTGTGTAACATTAAAAAGGAAATGGAAGCCACTATAAAATCATAATTTATAGGCAGGACAGCAATTTGCCATCACAACTGTTGCTGGGGGCTCATTGTTTTCTGTGGAGCTCACTGTGGATGGAGCTCCTGGAAGTTAGCTGTCCAGAACGTTCACTGCATGAACACGAGGAAGCACAGTTGCTAGAGGGAGAAGCTTGACTTTGTTGTAAGTTTTGAAAAGTAGCAATAGTCTTCTTGGTCTTCCCTGGTGGCTCAGATGGTAAAGAAATCTACCCTTTAATGCAGGAGACCTGGGTTCAATCCCTGGGTTGGGAAGATATCCTGGAGAAGGAAATGGCAACCCACTATAGTATTCTTGCCCAGGAAATCCCAAGGACAAAGGAGGCTAGCAGGCTACAGTCCAGGGGGTCCCAAAGAGCTGGACGTGACTGAGCGACTAACACACCATACACACACACACAATGGTCTTCTTGGGTTTTCCCAGGTGGCTCAGTGGTAAAGAATCTCCCTGCCAATGCAAGAGATGTGGGTTCGATCTCTGGGTCAGGAAGATACCTGGGAGAAGGAAATGGCAACTCACTCCAGTATTCTTGCCTGGAAAATCCCATGGACAGAGAAGCTGGGCGGGCCACAGTCCATGGGGTCACAAAGAGTCGGACACAAGTTAGTGACTAAGCAAACAACAATGGTCTTCGTATAAGTGGCCTTGCTCCTGGTGATCCATTCTTCACACACAACCAAGGTGATTTTGTAGGAACATCCTACCCAGTCACTGCCTGCTGTGACCTTCTATGGCCTCACCCTGCTCTTAGGATGAGTCCAGACTCCTCTCTGAGACCTCTCCCACCCTGCCTGCCCATCTTTCCCTGCCCTGCTTCCTACTCCACACTTTCAGCAGAACTGTCAGATCCTTCAACTGGCTGAGCTTGGAATTATTCTATCATATGTGTGAACTTCACCCGCGCATGCTTTGTTCACTGTTGTTACCCAGCATGTAGCACAGAGCCTGCATACAGCAGGTATTCATGAAATCTGATTGCAATTCATGAACAAACAGTACATGACTTGCATAAGAGCACCTCATGACTGATGACTCGTTGGGTCACAAGGCTGCCATCCAAGCTCTAGTTGTTTGTGTGTGTGACTTTTTATACACTCTGTTCTCGGATTTTTTTTTTTTTAACTCCACAAGATTGTTTCTGCTTCCTCGGAACCCTTTCTGCATTAAAAAAAAATATTTATTTATTCATTTAGCACTGGGTCTTTGTTGCTGCTCTTGGGCTTTCTCTAGTTGCAGCAAGGGGAGGGGGCTACTCTCTTGTGGTGCGGGGGCCTCTCATTGCTGTGGCTTCTCGTTGCTGTGACTTCTCTTGTCGCAGAGCACAGGCCCTAGAGCACAGGCTCAGTAGTTGCGGTGCACAGGCTGAGTTGCCCCTAGGCACGTGAAATCTTCCCGGACCAGGGATCGAACTTGTGTTCCCCTGCACTGGCAGGTGAATTCTCATCCACTGGACCACCAGGGATGGACTCTGAGTTTTGAGCAAGGTCTGGGAGTTGGTGATGGACAGGGAAGCTGGCGTACTGCAGTTCATGGGGTTGCAAAGAGTGGGACACCACTGAGCGACTGAACTGACTGACTGGGCCAGCAGGAAGCTCCCCTCCTTGTTGTTTTACTGGAACCTCCGTTGAGGACTTCTTGTCGTTTTCTACTACTACCTCTTTCCACTTATGTAGACAGGTGTATCTCCCCCGGGGGAGGGGAGGGTGGGGGGAGGGTGCAGCCTGGCTACTCATCTCTGAGTAAGGTTCTTCTCCCCAGCACCCACCCAGGTCTTGAATGTGGGGACTGAGAAAAAATACATATTTGTTAAAGGAAGTCGTTTAAAACCCACGAATGAGCCAGAACTCTGGCTTCTCCTTCACTTGCACACCCTGTGAGCGCTGACCGAGTGTTAGGAACGAGTGTTAGGAACGTATCGGGGGCGTTTGTTCGGAAAATCCGTCTCCCGCAGGCCCCACGCAGAAGCCGCAGTCACAGCCTGCTGCCCGGCCGCCGCTCGGCCGATTCCCTGCGGTGTCCGGCGTGGCGCTGGCAGACGCCGGCTTTGTCATTGCTCTCCCGCCGGCGGTAAACAGTCCATTCAGGGATCGAGAGGGAAACAGGACTGTCGCCTCCGGGCCTCCCGCTCACCCCGACCCTCGGCTGCTTGCGGAGACAAGGCTGATTCATCTCCTGGATTGACCGTCGCTGCTGGGAGGGAAGGCGCTGTGTAGAGAGGAGGCGGTCGGGGCTAAGGCCGGAGCCGCAGGCGGTGAAGGTGGGCGGATGCAGGTGGCGGGGATGGATTGAAGGGTAACGCTTCTTGAAGGCAAACAGAACCCTGCCCCGAGACCTTCTCTCCTGCCCCAGGGCCTGGAAGGCAGGTTCCCTCCCGAAGAAGCTACAGGTACCACAGTTGCCAGGATACGGAGGAGGCCGCGGGAGGCCTGTCTTGCCCAGCTCCCCCCTACTCTCCCTATCCCCCACCCTCCACCCTCCCCACTCTTCCCCACCCCCTCACTCTTCCCCACCCTCCACTCTTCCCCACCTCCCACCCCCAACTCTTCCCATACCCGCCCCCACCACCCATCCCCCCATCTATCCCCCCACCCCCACCCCACTCCCCTAGCCCGGTCCCCAAGACCATATTGGTCAGAACACTGCCTTGCTTTTCCGGGATGATGGATTGTGAAGTGCATTACCTTGTCAGGAAGAGCGCCGGATTTCAGTTTCCTTGGAAAATGTGTGCCTGTAAAAGCTGAAAAGAAGTTGGCTTTGGTCCAGCCATGGATGGAGGGTGAAGATGATTTGCAAACATTGGAAGAAATTCCAGCTACTCTGAAAACCCAATCTGGGCTCTGCTCCCTCTCCCACTCCGGCAGCCTCTCCTCCCAGCGGGGTGGATCGGGGATGTACCTGTGGTGGTTTTCTTTTCCTCTGGAGGAAGGCAATGGCTGGGGTGTGTGACATCTGTAGGTTGCCTCTGTGCCCCCCACCCCAGCCTCAGGGAGGGGGCTGGCTGGCATTTCTAAGTGGTGTGATTTAAAGGTACCCTTAGGCTAAGGAAAGCCCCAAGTTCCACCATTAGAAAGCATTCCTTAAAAAAAAAAAAAAAAGTAGAAAGCATTCCTTAGATTCTTGAAAGGGCTTTCATCTCTCAAAGTCTTCTATTAATTGCATATGCTTAAGCCTTTCTAATAGGTCTCAAGTCATACAGATACAAGGAAGTAATTCTTATCTTGTGGGTTTAGCTGAGGATCAGGCTAAATCAAGGAGTGGAATTTAGGGCAGGGTCACAGAATGGGATGGAGAGGGTGAGGTGAGGACAGAGGGGTAGGAAGGAAAAGTCACTTTGCTCTGGACAGTGACTGGGATCGAGGCCCCTAGGCATATGTGCGTCCTGGATGTGGGTTTCAGGCAGTGTGCCTGTCACAGTGTAGAACTCGATAAATGATGTGGGACTGAAGGTGCAAGTAGGGGCCAGTGGTAGAGTTACTCGGATTCTGAACGCTCCTCGTACACAGGCCATCCAGGGGGTCGTGAGGTCAGCCCAGGAAACTACTCCTTGTTCCTCCACTAGACTTTGAAGAGCTGTCCAGAATAATGTAGTTCTGAATTATTATGTTAATCCACGCAGAGTCATGTAGCTCTCACTTTGCACACTTCATCTAAATGTGATCTTGATACTAAATAAATAATTTTCTAAAAAAAAAAAAAAAAGAAAAGAAAGGCAAAGGAGAAAAGGAAAGATATACCCATGTGCATGCAGAGTTCCAAAGAATAGCAAGGAGAGATAAGAAAGCCCTCTTCAGCAATCAAAAATAAATAAATAAATAAAATAAATGTGATCTTGAGGCCACCCTGAGAGGTGGTGTTATTATGCCCACTTTCCAGATGAGAAACAGAGGCTGCACAGTCAGTTAACTGGCTCAAGTCCCACAGCCAGGTTCCTGGCTCTTGTCTGTCTCCCAGCACCCTGTATATGCTCACAGGTTGTGCATTGTCTTCATTTCATGTCCTGGCCATGCTGAAACCATTATTTTATATGCCTGTCTCCCCACTGATCTGCATCCCAAGGCCCAAAGCTGGACAGGGCAGAGGTCTCACCCCAGCATCACCAAAGACTGGTACGACTGCTGTGGTCTAGCCGCCAAGCTCCCTGCCAGTTTCTCGGTGATGCTCTTGAACTAGTTTCCCTGAGACACCTCCTTGACAGATCGGATGTCTCCCAGATAACTAGCGGTCAGAACGTGGCTCGTCTGATCACAGCTTGGTGGGCTCCGTAGGTGCAGTATCCAGGCTTAGTTGCTCCGCGGCGTGTGGAATCTTCCTCGACCAGGGATTGATCCCGTGTCCCCCACATTGGGAGCGTGGAGCCTTAACCGCTGGGCCACCAGGGAAGTCCCTGGAATGTGAATATTTCTGAATGGCATCTTCAGACTTGAATTTCTTTTCCAGCTGCTGGGGAGCCCTCCCTAAGGGCTTTGGGTAGGACAGTGTCATGACTGTAGAACATTCCCTCTGACAGGGTGAGGAAGGGGGTCTTCAGAGTGTCAGGGAGTGGAAACCAGTTAGGAAAACATCGCCCTCTCCAGGCAAGAATGGGTGAGGTCCTGATTAAGGGATGGCGGACCTTTGATATTCCCGAGGGGACCAGCCACCTCGCTGTGGGAGTCACTCAGCTCAGCTCAGCCCATGCTCACAGCAGCCCCTCCAGGAATCACTACCCACGTTACCCAGGAGGAAACCGAGTCTCATTGCAGCCAGGAGGGGTGAGGAAGCCAGGCTGCTCTCTGTGGTTGTCAGGGCACCCCTGTGGTCTGGGGTCTGGTCCTCAGCTTTCAGGCCCAGCAACTTGTTCTGGAGGCGCCACCCGAGGACAGCAGGTCTAGGAAGCAACTTCATGCTACCCCAGCCTACAGAAGCCTCGTGTGGACATTGGCCGGCCGACTTCGCAGGGAGGAGGAGGGCCCCTGCGGTCCTCTGGCGTCCTGCAATCTCATGCACTTGGGTTCTCTAGCCAGTGAATTCACCCCATGAAGAGAATCTAAGTGGCCAGTTGGTTAGAGCAACGTCTGGGGAGTGTGCAGTCAGGAAACAGGGGTGAAATCATCCAGGAGAAGATGTCATCAAGACTTCAGGGAGGCCTGATGAGCTATTCACACGCCATAGCCAAGAGCATCACACTGGTTACAAACGGCTGGTTGAACAAGACAGGAATAGAAAACGGGTCTCATCACCCGTGTCCACGCTGATCTGAGTGGTACCAGCTGCTTGGAATGCTGTGCTGAGCAGGAGCCTGGAGCCACTTTCGGGCTCATGGGAAAGTGTTTGTGATGGATTAGAAGCATCTTCCAGGCACCAGGTGGGGGAGGGTTAGGATACTGGTGGGAGGGTTATAGCAGCCATTTCTGGTCCCTGAATGTTTTGCTTTTTCTGCTCTTTCATCTTTTTCTTTCTTCTTCCATCGAGCTGTAATCAGATGAGCCATGTTCTGACTGCTGTTCATTTGAGAGACATGCAGTCTGTCAAGGAGATATCAGAAGTGAACCAGCCCTGTGCATTGGGTATGGATTTCGCTGGTTACCTCTCAGAGACTGAGATTATATCACATGTTCTATCTTCCTTGTCTCCCCTGGCTGTGACTGTCAGGTTCAGGGGTTAAATTCACGTGAGAGAGCCAGCAAGTGGCAGGGTCCATGCACAGATCTAAGCACAGAGCCCGCTGGCCCCCAGCCCTGAAGTGATGGCCGTGGGGGTCAGGTCATCACCAGCTGTGTGAGTTGCCACTCATCTCACCTGTTTGAATGGAGATTTCCAACCCAATTTCCTCAACCAAGCTTTGGATAGAATCACCTTCCAACCTGGACTGTTGACCTCCAACCCCATCTCTCTGTATCCATTCAAAGCCACCCTCCTTTGGAAAGAAAAGGGTCCCATTGTCCCTCCTCTCCCCACCTCCCACATCACCCTCCCCCTGACCTGTCCCCTCCAGGCCGTGGCCTCATCTACCAGGCGATTCTCTCTGCTTTCCTATGCCTCTGGCTCCAAATAGGTGCGGCATAAAAAAAAAAAAAAAAAGTGAATAGCAAGAGACTTCCCCGGGTGGTTCAGTGGTGAGAACCTTCCTTCCAATGCGATTTGATCCCTGTTCCGGGAACTAAGATTCCGCATGCTAGCAGGCAACTAAACCCTCGTGCCACAACGAAGACCCAGCACAGCCCCCCAGAATTTAAAAATAGCTATTGAACCCCAGCTCTGAGTGTGTGTGTGTGAAACTTACCAGTGTATCGAGTTTGTTGCATTGAATGACAAGTCAGCAGCACTGGTTTCCACTGCTGTCTTTTTTTCTTCTCCTTTATGACTCCCTCCCTCATTGAAACAGCCTTTTAGGAGAACTGCAGTCTTTCTCAGATTTGCTTAAGATGTATTTGCAGATGGAGTGACGAACTGACAAGCTGGGAGGTTTGGATTCTACATCTTCGTCTAAACTGTCTTCCTGTAGGTTTTTTTTTTTTTCAAACACTTCATTTTGAAAGTTCTTGTTTCTCCATCTGAAGAATACACTTGGCACCGAGGACCATGAGGGAGCTTGGCGTCAGGCGCTGTTTGTGTTCGCGGGTTGCTCTTTATGTCTCGGGCACAGAGCGATGTTCAAATAGATGCTCCGGGGTTAGGGTGCCTGTCCTAGCCCTTTCTCTCTACCCTGTTCATCCCAGTGTGGCCATTGGGAATTCTGACTCCAGACGCTGAATAAGTGGGATGTATTTAAAGCATGTAGTGCATGCGTCGGCCTTGTTGGTTTTTATTTTTTAATTGAATTGTTGCTGATTTACAATGTTGTGTTAATTTCTGCTGCACAGCAAAGTGATTCCGTTACACATATGTATACTTTTTTTTTTTTTTGGCCATGCCATGCGGCATGTAGATTCTTAGTTCCCTGACCAGGGATCGAAGCCACACACCCTGCGTGGGGACCACAGAGAATCTTAACCACTGGACCACTTAGGAATTCCCTTTTTAAAATATTCTTCCCCACTGTGGTCTATCATAGGATACTGAATATAGCCCCTGTGCTATACAGTAGGTCCTCGTTTATCCATTCTATGTGCAACAGCTTACATCTGCTAACCCCAGCCTCCCCCTCTAGCCCTCACCCACCCATCCTCCCTGACAACTGCAAGTCTGTTCTCTATGTCGGTGAGTCCGTTTCTGATTTGTAGAGTAGTTCATTTGTGCCGTGCTTTAGATTCCACATGCAAGTCAGATCACATGTCATTTGTCTTTCTCTTTCTGACCTACTTCACTTAGTGTGATAATCTCTGGGTCCATCTATGTTGCTGAGAATGGCATTATTTCATCATTTTATGGCTGAGAAGTATTCCATTGTGTATGTGTACACAGTGTATTCCACTGTGTATGTGTGTACAGTGTATCCCACTGTCTATGTGTACACTGTGTATCCCACTGTGTATGTGTATACAGTGTATCCCACTGTCTATGTGTATACAGTGTATCCCATTGTCTATGTGTACACAGTGTATCCCACTGTGTATGTGTACACAGTGTATCCCACTGTGTATGTGTACACAGTGTATCCCACTGTCTATGTGTACACAGTGTATCCCACTGTCTATGTGTACACAGTGTATCCCACTGTCTATGTGTACACAGTGTATCCCACTGTCTATGTGTACACAGTGTATCCCACTGTCTATGTGTATACAGTGTATCCCAATGTCTATGTGTACACAGTGTATCCCAATGTCTATGTGTACACAGTGTATCCCACTACGTGTATACAGTGTATCCCACTGTGTGTGTACATTGTATTCCACTGTGCATGTGTATACAGTGTATCCCACTGTCTATGTGTATACAGTGTATCCCAATGTCTGTGTGTACACAGTGTATCCCACTATGTGTATACAGTGTATCCCATTGTCTATGTGTACACAGTGTATCCCACTGTGTATGTGTATACAGTGTATCCCACTGTCTATGTGTACACAGTGTATCCCACTGTGTATGTGTATACAGTGTATCCCACTGTGTGTGTACAGTGTATCCCACTGTGCATGTGTATACAGTGTATCCCACTGTCTATGTGTATACAGTGTATCCCAATGTCTGTGTGTACACAGTGTATCCCACTATGTGTATACAGTGTATCCCATTGTCTATGTGTACACAGTGTATCCCACTGTGTATGTGTATACAGTGTATCCCACTGTGTATGTGTATACAGTGTATCCCACTGTCTATGTGTACACAGTGTATCCCACTGTGTATGTGTACACAGTGTATCCCACTGTGTATGTGTATACAGTGTATCCCACTGTCTATGTGTACACAGTGTATCCCATTGTCTATGTGTACACAGTGTATCCCACTGTCTATGTGTACACAGTGTATCCCATTGTCTATGTGTACACAGTGTATCCCACTGTGTATGTGTATACAGTGTATCCCATTGTCTATGTGTACACAGTGTATCCCACTGTCTATGTGTACACAGTGTATCCCACTGTCTATGTGTATACAGTGTATCCCAATGTCTATGTGTACACAGTGTATCCCACTACGTGTATACAGTGTATCCCACTGTGTGTGTACAGTGTATCCCACTGTGCATGTGTATACAGTGTATCCCACTGTCTATGTGTATAGAGTGTATCCCAATGTCTGTGTGTACACAGTGTATCCCACTATGTGTATACAGTGTATCCCATTGTCTATGTGTACACAGTGTATCCCACTGTGTGTGTACAGTGTATCCCACTGTGCATGTGTATACAGTGTATCCCATTGTCTATGTGTACACAGTGTATCCCACTGTGTATGTGTATACAGTGTATCCCACTGTCTATGTGTACACAGTGTATGCCACTGTGTATGTGTATACAGTGTATCCCACTGTCTATGTGTACACAGTGTATCCCATTGTCTATGTGTACACAGTGTATCCCACTGTCTATGTGTACACAGTGTATCCCACTGTCTATGTGTACACAGTGTATCCCACCGTGTATGTGTATACAGTGTATCCCACCGTGTATGTGTACACAGTGTATCCCACTGTCTATGTGTACACAGTGTATCCCACTGTGTATGTGTATACAGTGTATCCCAATGTCTATGTGTACACAGTGTATCCCAATGTCTATGTGTACACAGTGTATCCCACTATGTGTATACAGTGTATCCCACTGTGTGTGTACAGTGTATCCCACTGTGCATGTGTATACAGTGTATCCCACTGTCTATGTGTATACAGTGTATCCCAATGTCTGTGTGTACACAGTGTATCCCACTATGTGTATACAGTGTATCCCATTGTCTATGTGTACACAGTGTATCCCACTGTGTGTGTACAGTGTATCCCACTGTGCATGTGTATACAGTGTATCCCACTGTGCATGTGTATACAGTGTATCCCACTGTGTATGTGTATACAGTGTATCCCACTGTCTATGTGTACACAGTGTATCCCACTGTGCATGTGTATACAGTGTATCCCATTGTCTATGTGTACACAGTGTATCCCACTGTGTATGTGTATACAGTGTATCCCACTGTCTATGTGTACACAGTGTATCCCACTGTGTATGTGTATACAGTGTATCCCACTGTGTATGTGTATACAGTGTATCCCACTGTCTATGTGTGTACAGTGTATCCCACTGTCTATGTGTGTACAGTGTATCCCACTGTCTATGTGTATACAGTGTATCCCACTGTCTATGTGTGTACAGTGTATCCCACTGTCTATGTGTATACAGTGTATCCCACTGTCTATGTGTATACAGTGTATCCCACTGTCTGTGTGTACACAGTATATCCCACTGTCTGTGTGTACACAGTGTATCCCACTCTCTGTGTGTATACAGTGTATCCCACTATGTATGTGTATACAGTGTATCCCACTGTCTATGTGTATACTGTGTATCCCATTGTCTATGTGTACACAGTGTATCCCACTCTCTATGTGTATACAGTGTATCCCACTGTCTATGTGTACACAGTGTATCCCACTGTCTATGTGTACACAGTGTATCCCACTGTGTATGTGTACACAGTGTATCCCACTGTGTATGTGTATACAGTGTATCCCATTGTCTATGTGTACACAGTGTATCCCACTATGTATGTGTATACAGTGTATCCCACTGTGTATGTGTATACAGTGTATCCCACTGTATATGTGTGTACAGTGTATCCCACTGTCTATGTGTATACAGTGTATCCCACCGTGTATGTGTATACAGTGTATCCCACCGTCTATGTGTGTACAGTGTATCCCACCGTCTATGTGTGTACAGTGTATCCCACCATCTATGTGTGTACAGTGTATCCCACTGTCTATGTGTATACAGTGTATCCCACTGTCTATGTGTATACAGTGTATCCCACTGTCTGTGTGTACACAGTATATCCCACTGTCTGTGTGTACACAGTGTATCCCACTGTCTGTGTGTACACAGTGTATCCCACTCTCTGTGTGTATACAGTGTATCCCACTGTCTATGTGTATACAGTGTATCCCACTATCTATGTGTACACAGTGTATCCCACTGTGTATGTGTATACAGTATATCCCATTGTCTATGTGTACACAGTGTATCCCACTCTGTATGTGTATACAGTGTATCCCATTGTCTATGTGTACACAGTGTATCCCACTGTGTATGTGTATACGGTGTATCCCACTGTGTATGTGTACACGGTGTATCCCACTGTGTATGTGTACACGGTGTATCCCACTGTCTATGTGTACACAGTGTATCCCACTGTGTATGTGTACACAGTGTATCCCATTGTCTATGTGAACACAGTGTATCCCACTGTCTATGTGTGTACAGTGTATCCCATTGTCTATGTGTACACAGTGTATCCCACTATGTATGTGTATACAGTGTATCCCACTGTGTATGTGTGTACAGTGTATCCCACTGTCTATGTGTACACAGTGTATCCCACTGTCTATGTGTACATAGTGTATCCCACTGTCTATGTGTACACAGTGTATCCCACTGTCTATGTGTATACAGTGTATCCCACTGTGTATGTGTGTACAGTGTATCCCACTGTCTATGTGTACACAGTATATCCCACTGTCTATGTGTACACAGTGTATCCCACTGTGTATGTGTATACAGTGTATCCCACTGTCTATGTGTATACAGTGTATCCCACTGTCTATGTGTATACTGTGTATCCCATTGTCTATGTGTACACAGTGTATCCCATTGTGTATATGCACCGCATCTTCTTTATCCATTCATGTCAGTGGACTCTTAGGTTGTTTCCACGTCTTCAGCCTTAACTTGTTAATTGAAGCTCTTTCCTTGGTTTGTTGGTGTCTAGTTTTGTTTGTGTAACAATGCACGTGTCTCATGCTTAGAGCAATTGCTGGTGGCTGGGCTGGGAGTCTGTCTCTGGGGTCCCCCACGATCCAGTTGATCCCCTCCTGAGGCAGCTCTGCCAGGGCCCCAGGTGACCTTCCAGGAGACTTCCTTCCATCCTGTCCTTCCCACATGGAGACCTTCCTCCGAAACCTCCTCCCTCCCTCATCCCCAGCCAGCCCTGCCCCCTACTCCTGTTCCTTCAGAGTCTTATTCTGGAGCATCACTCACTCAAGCTGGTGAGTGATTCCTGAGCTCCCGAGATGGGCAAGCTCCTGCAGAAGTGAAGCCTGGGGTGGTGTGTACAGAAACCTCGTGATCCCAAAGGCGGGAGGAATTTGCCACACGGAATAAAAGGCTTTGGAAATTCCCAAGAGAGAAAATCCTGCAAGCAGAGGAAACTGAGGGGAATTCCATGGAGATAGGGCCTCCAAGGTGGCTGTCAGGGAGAGGTTTAGTGCAAGGAGCTGAGGATGGAGGCAGAGGAGAGCATGGAAGGGCATCCCGGAGGAAGAGAACGGTGAGATGACAGCCCTGATTGGGCAGCATGTCATCAGTCAGTTCAGGGCAGGAGAGGAAGGGAGGGGTGAGGTCAGGCTAGACACGCAGCTGAAAGGGGGACCAAGAAGGGCTTGGGGATGACCTGCCAGGGTGTTCAAAGGACCTGGAAAGCAGTGAGCCAGGAAGGTTCAGGAAACTGACTCTTGCACCAGCCGGTAAGTTTCACAGGAGGGAATCTGGAGGTGGAGGCACCTGGGAGGTGGCTGCTGAGTTGTCCAGGTAAGAAATGATACAGCCCTGATTCGAGACGTGAAATGGAAAGCAGTGGATGCGTGCGATGATGGAAACTGAGGGCAGGAACTGTCACTGACACTTCCTGAGCCCCTATGTGGGCTGTGCTCTCGGGACTAGACAGGATCCCGGTCCTGGCCCGCAGGACTGCCTTACATGTAATGCTGAGGACACGGAGGCACAGAGAGGTCAAAAGGCTCACAGCTGTGATAGCAAGTGTGCCATGGAACTGGGATAAGCAGCCAGGATAGCTGGCCCCAGTGCCTGGCTTCTGAGCCAGTGGCTTTTCCTGCTTTCATGAGAGCAGCCGAAGCAGGAGGCTTGGGAGGCACGGCAGGGGTGGGTGGGGGTGCTGGCATTTCTCCTGCTGGGTCCTGTGGCAGGATTTCCTTTGGAACTCCTGAGCCCACCAGCCAAACCTTTGACCCCAGGGTGCCGGGGTAGCCCTGTGACAGGGTCGTGTTGGCCCAACTTTCGAACCCTTCCCACCACCCCTACTTCTCATCCCTTCAGTGGAGCCTTACTGGTTTTCCTGTACGCAGGGGTCTCCCCCCATAAACCAAAGCAGAAGCACCTCAGGAAGCGTGTCCCCATCTGAACTCAAAGCACAAATGCATGGCAGAATGTTTACTTAATTTGCAAATATTCACCACGGGGTTTCTTTAAGTAACTAGCTCCCAAGTGCATAGGGAAATTATTATATATGAAAACTTTTGCGGAAGGCAAAAAAAAAAAAAAAAAAGAAAGCTTTAACAGAATGGATTCAGATGTACTGTACATGCTGAAGGTATCTAAAAATGCTTCCAATTTTCTCCTTGCCTTTCATATTTGTCCGTGAATTTAATTGCAAACATCAATCATCTAAAAGAGTGTCTGTGTGTAGATGGTAGCCTTGAATTGTTTCACAGGTCTACCTGAAGAAATGAAAATATGTGTGTAGATGGTAGCCTTGAATTTTTTAACAGGTCTAACTGAAGAAATGAAAATATAGTAAAGTTCACACATCCCAAACAGGACAATTATGGAATTGATTCTGTACATTCCCAAAGGATGTTTTGTTTTAGGAAGGAATCCAATAAATACAGTTTGCTATTGCATCAAAAGTGAAAGTGAAAGTCGCTCAGTCGCATCCGACTCTTTGCAACCCCATGGACTATACAGTCCATGGAATTCTCCTGGCCAGACTACTGGAGTGGGTAGCCTTTCCCTTCTCTAGGGGATCTTCCCAACCCAGTGATCAAACCCAGGTCTCCCACATTGCAGGCAGATTCTTTACCAGCTGAGCCACAAGGGAAGCCCAAGAATACTGCAATGGGTAGCCTACCCCTTCTCCAGGGGATCTTCCCAACCCAGGAATTGAACCCAGGTGCTGTGTTCAGACTATTTCTTTGTTAGGGGGTTGACTTGTCTAAATACCAGTCTAATTTCCTTCTCCCGCTGGGTCTGTGGGCCTCAACACTCGCATGGCTGGTTTCATAGCTCTCTGTGGAAATGAGGAAAACCATTCCATCAGGGGAAATGGATTTGGAATGATCAGAGGAGCTTTTTCTGGTGTGGCTATTTTTGGAATGCCTCTACCCCTGAGTATATATGGTGGCTAAGAATCTTAGGACTTTCTGATCTACTGATGTCTAAGGATCAAGTCCATGAAATCCTTGAAATTGTGAACAGGATGGAATTCTCTCATCTACTTGGGGATCCAGACTGACATCTTATTGATTTAAATTTGCATGGGTGATTAGAGATAGAGAGGTCGTAATTCAAGTGTAAAAATTAATGGCTGCAATGTGCTATCTCTTGATTCAAATAAACTGCTTAGACCTTGATTCACTAAGTATCTGAGACCACCACTTGAGAGATGGTTCTCAGCAGGAAACACGTCCCCTACACGGGCGTTAGGAAATACCCAAGTGAGGGGCATACAGATATTTAGGGACAGGCCTGCAGAACGCAGAAGTGACTCATTCCGCTGCTGCTTCCGCTGGGAAATAAGATCTTATTTCACGGAGGTGGAGACTGGAATGGTTGGGTGACTTGCTTGCTGGCAAACAGATCAAAGGAGACTTGCAGTGGGTGATATGAGGAAGCCCAGAGGATGGCAGCTCTTTGCTCTCCCAGTTGAAATACCCACGCAGGGAACGCCAGGCACATCCTCATTGACACAGATGGGCGTTTCTAGTACATCCCCTACTTTTTTCTGGCACTGTATTTAACCTTGAGAGAGTGCATGTTTCCTGTAACAGCCCTCCAGGAAATATTCTGTCTTCCATCAGGCAGCCCCCTAGAACTGGGGTGGGCTGGGGGCTGCCCTCCTATATGGGAGGAGGGCAAGGCAGCCTCACCCCTGCGCTGCAGAGCTCCTGGCCCCCTTTGGCTGGTCCCTGGCAGAAGAAGCTGGTGTCTGGCATCTGAAAGGTCCGGCATCCTTCTCTAAACCAAGGACTCAGCATACAGCCCGAGCTCCTGCTCTTGTACCAGTCATTTAAACCCCCAGTGATTTGCATTCTTGGGTTTCTTAGCACTGTTCCCCATTTGGCCAAAGGTGTTCTGACCACTCTGCCTTTGACCTTCACGAGGTGGGGCCGGCCCCAGATGCCTCATGCAAGCCAGGTGGTAACAGCCACGGACCGGCCCCCGCAGCCCCTACTGAATTTGTTCCGTGCCCCCAGCACTTGCTCTCACCTCCCGAGCCCTGGGCTCTGGGATGGGACCTGAACTTGACCTTCTGGACCTTGGCAACCTTTTGCCTCCCTTCCCCCACTCCCTTCTCCTGGTTCCCAAGCACGCCCCGCACCCAGGAAGGGGAGGGAGAAGGGGCCTTCTGAGCAGACCCCAGGGGTGTGGACCATGCTGGACCAGAAGATGGAGACTTGGCTTCTGGTCTGGTAAATACTACCGCTATGACCTGTGACCTTGAGCCGGTCACTCCATCTTTCCAGACTTGAAGATGAAGGGGTGGTTTCTGGATCCCCAAATCCATGCCTTTCCAGCTCATCCAGGGCGTGCAGCTCTCTCTGAGTTGTGTTTGGTTTCCACTCTGGCTGGGGTTAGGAATGATTGCACATTGATCCCTTGGCAGAAGGCAACAGCAGAGTGTGCGGTGGGAATAAAATGAGGGCGGGGAAGGATGGTGATGAGAGCGGAGCCTGAACACCAGGGCCGGGGAGCCTGGAAGGTGGTCTTGCCAGCTCCCTCTGTGCTGGCATCCCTGGGGTGTGGTCTCCAAGCAGAAGGCAGGTGACATCACTGTTGCTAGGGGCTGGGACCCTGTGGTACCCGGCCTGAAAGGCATCTCTCGGATCACACAGAAGTTATGGGAATTGCACAACAGTTAGGAAGGGCCCAGGGCAGGGTGTCCTGGCTGTGCATTCGGGATGGTCCGAAGCTGGCTGAGGGCTGGGATGGTGGAGGTGGCTGAGGAGGCTGGAGGGCAAGGGGCATCCCGCTCCCCATTGTGATTTCCGACCGCCTGTCTTCTCCTCTCCCAAGTCTTCCAAATGGAGTCCCCAGTTAAAACACAAAAGGAGGACTCTTTTCCCAGAGAGGGAGACTTTCCCACAAATGTAGAAGCACAGGGCACAGACATTTCTCTGTAGCATCACTGGTAAGGGATTTCACCCGTTTCCCAGTGAGGCATGGGGAGAAGTTAAATGTCGAAACCTCTTCTGGTTTTCTGTGTGTGCGTGGTGTGGCCTCTCCCCACCCCCACCAGCTTGCGCCCTCTGGAAGTGACCTCTCTGGCCAAACTGTAACACACCTGGCCACAGAAACGATGGAAGAGACAGCGGTGAACCCAGCGGTCCTCTGCCCTCCTCAGCATCCTGCCCACACCCAGCCCCAGACTCGATGCCCTCTGACCCACTGTTTATCTCTGTGTCTGATGTTGCCCTGACAGTGACGAGCCACACACTCATACACACACACGCACACGCATGCTTGCATGTACACGCATGCACACAGATGCACACACATAATCCCTGAACAAGTACTGTAGCCCCGAGGCCTTGGAGTCCAGGAAAACCAGCCCCTGTGGCCCCAGGAACATCAACCACGTGGGTGGGAAGAATCTAGTAAGAGGTAGGCGTCTGCTCCCCAGCACCCCCGGGGGGGAGGGGCGGGCGTTGGGTGTAGAAGGATGAGTCATCCTTCCCGAGGAGGAGAAGAAGCTGGATGCTCTAATAATGAGTCACGCAGGTTAACTCAACAAACTCCTACGGGCACTTGAAAAATGCTCCTGCTATTTATGAATCCAGAGTCCAAGAGGAAGTCATGAAAGATATTGGCTCCAACTGAAGAGGAGGTGAACTGGGACCTCTGATCTGGCCTGATTAGCCAGCTGGGCTCCAGGTGAGGACCCGGGAGGGCCTGGGAAGAGGCTGCGAAGGTCCGTGGCTTCAGCCTCCCTGGTCAGCCCCTGGACAGGGTCTGCTGCAGCATGCTAAGTCCCTTCAGTCGTGGCTGACTCTTTGGGACCCCATGGGCTGTAGCCCACCAGGCTCCTCTGTCCATGGGATTCTCTGGGCAAGCACACTGGAGTGGGCTGCCATGCCCTCCTCCAAGGGATCTTCCCGACACAGGGATCAAACCCATGTCTCTAAAATCTCCTGCATTAGCAGACTGGTTCTTTACTACTAGCACCACCTGGGAAGTCCATTATAGAGGCCAGGTTGGTGGAAAGGGATATTTGCTTTATTTTGGATGCCGGCAATGTGGGGAGGGTGGACTCCCGTCCAAAAAGCGACTCCCCCTCCCAACTAACAATCACTAGGCAAGGGCTTTTATAGATGGAGGGAGGGGGCTACATGCAGAAACAGCACAGTCAGCTCTGACAGTCATCTTCAAACTGGTCCTCAGTGGTCCGACCAGCATCACCTTGATTGTTTTAAGTACAGTTACTCTTCAGTTCCAGAGTCTGTCTGTTTCCATATCTACAGCCCTTGAGAAGGAACTAAAGGTCCTTGGCTGTGCCCAGTGACTACGTTATTATTTGGTCTCCTTTGGCTGCTCTCCTGTTTCGGCATGCTCTCACTTCTCTGATTAAGCTTATTCTTTGGCTAACATTTTTCCACTGACAAAAGCCAGGCAGTGACATGGGGGTGAGGACCGCAGGGTCCTGCTGTGTTTTCGGTACATGTGTCTTATTGCCTTATCCCCTTCCCTGCCCCACCTGAAGGCAAGCTCTGTGAGAGCAGATGTCTGTCTGTCTGAGGACACTCTGGGTCCTAGACGCTTAATAGGCACACAGATATTTTTTAAAGAAAGAAGCAAATCTAACAACCATCATCTTATCTTCCTCTTGCATAACGTCTCTGTGAGGAATGGGAACTCCCTTCAGCCTCATGACGTTTAAACCTCTAAAGGCTGTAATATCGTTAGGAATAAATTATTCTTTGACGTAGTTTTCACCCCATTCCCTAGAGTAAGCATGCTTGTTTTGTTGACTAACATACATATTTTTAATCGACAAGTGTTTCTGGATCGCTACCTTCTGTTTATGAAGCGTGTATTCCCTTTATCTTCTAGAACTGAACACCTAGCAAACAGGGGGCTTCAGGTCAAATCGGTAGTGTTAAAATGGATCCCGGCGACTGCCTGAAAACTGGCAGCCTTTAAGGTTTGGTTCAAATCTCACTGCTGGATGAAAGAGTCCCCCGAGTGCCTTATTCCCCTCTGATCTCAACTCTTGATTTGAATTCCTGGTGCTTCTTGATGGAACCTCTTACTGCCTTAAAAAAAAAAAAAATTATCGGAGTAGAGTTCACTTACAGTGGTGTGTTAGTTTCGGGTGTACAGCAAAGTAAGTGATCCAGTTACACATACACATATGTTCATTCTTTTTCAGATTCTTTTCTCTTGTAGGTTATTACAGACTACAGAGTAGAGTTCCCAGTGCCACACAGCAGATCCTTGTCTGTTATCTGTCTTATATATAATGTGTGTGCATGTTCATCCCAAACTCCTGACTGATCCCTCCTCCCACATTCCCCCTCTGGTAACCATACGTTTGCTTTCAGTATCTGTAAGTCTGTTTCTGTTCTTTAAATAAATTATTTCGTATCATTTTTAAATTGAATTCCACATATGAGTGATCGCATGTGTTTGTCTTTCTCTGTCTGACTTATTGCACTTAATATGATCATCTCTAGGTCCATCCACATTGTTGCGAATGGCATTATTTTGTTCTTTCTTATGACTGAGTAGCATTCCATTGCACATATGTACCACATCTTTTTTTTAATCCATTCTTCTGTTGAAGGACTTCCTCATTGCCTTTTAATCAGACACTCATGGGGTATCTCTTGAGCTGTTGTCTTACTGAATCTTTAGCCTGTGTATTGTTCTATGTATTTTCCATATAGCTATATCTTTCCCCTCTACTAGTTTGCAATCTTCCCAAGGTCAGGAACCACGGAAGATGCTTATCTGTGTCTTCTGTTGGGTTCTCAGATCGCACACAGCAATTCAGCAGTTCATACTTCAGAGTGGAAGAGGGAATGAATGAGAGAAGCAGACCTGTTAGTACCACTAAGTCCTGTATGGATAATTTTTCTCTGCTACTCTCATCCTAGAAAACACTCACAGAACTCCAGGTTGATGTGGATATTGACAAATGATTTTCTTTTGGAAATGCTGATTTGGCCTCTAGGTGTCTGATCTCAGAAAGTCCTGGAAATGTGTCTCTGATGGCCAAGAACTAGCTCCGTGATTACAGACATGATAACACCTGTTTTAGTGATAAATGATTCACTGCCCATTTCTCTTTCTTTTTCTTATACTTAACATTTATTTAGGGGTTCAAGGTGCAGGGGGTCACTAAGAAAGGCCATGTTGAAAAGTAACTAGGGAATGGCTATCAAGGGTGATTTTAGAGTAGAAATGAGGTCTTCATGAAGTTATAACATTTTGGAGATGGCAAGAGAATGAAAACATCTATAACATTTTATTTCTTTAAAAAAGATATGAAGTCAAGGTTTCAGAGAAGGACTGTCTAGTCAGCCTTCATCATTATCCAGATGAGAAATGTCCAAGTGAGAGACAGATCTCAGAATTCACCCATGGTGGGTGGGGCTTTCTGCAGATGAAGTCGGATAGAGAGAAATGTAGATTGGCCTGATGACTTATAGCTTATTTCCTCACCTTTTTATTTAAATAATCATAAAAGACTGATATAAATACTGTATGAAAAGATATTTGAAAGAGAAGCCAGCCGGAATTCACAAGAGGATTAAGTAGAGAGATAATGGTCTCTATTCAATTATTAAGAGTACTATGATGAGCCCTATGTGACATATTCTGTGTAGCATCTGCCCTGTTGCCTTGGTAGTAAAGAGAAAATAGCACCGGGAAGGAGCAGGCAGTTGCCAAGGTGCTTTTCAGTGGTAACCGCTAAGAACCCTGTTGAAAGGAGCTTAAGAGCATCTTAAAGGACAGAGCCTGCCTTCCTGTTATCAAGTTGTGTAAAACAGCAACCTTCAGGGGCTGGTCGGAGGGCTGGGTGGTAGTTTAATTGGGTTTGATTGCCTTGAAATGTTTTGGCTCCAGGAAGAGAGAGAGGAAACCCTTTTGGTCAGCATTTGGCTGTCGGGGCCTGAATGGAAGGGGTGAGAATCCCCTGCAGGTTCCACCGCAGAGGATCCCCAAAGGCTGCACTGCCTTGGGCTGAGCACGCAGGGCAGCCGGGGAGGCTTAGCACTTGCTGCCTGGACCTCCCTTCACCTGGTTTGGAAGGGGTGTCCCTGAAGTCACAGTGATGATTCCAGAGAACTCAACTGGGGAGCCTGGGATTAAAGTCAACCTTATTGTTTCAAGTCTGTGCGTTTCCCCAACCCTCTGGGAAGGACAGTTTCAATCACCTCTTATTAAACCTTTAATATAATGAACGGACTCATAGACACGAAGAACAAGATAGTGGTTAGCAGTGCAGGTAGGGGCTTATGAGATACAAACTCTATGTATAAAATAAATACATGGATATATTGTACAGCACAGGGAAATAGAGCCAATATTTCACAATGACTTTAAATGGACAATAATCTATGAAAATCTTGACTCACTATGCTGTATATCTGAAACTAATATAATAACTCCACTATACTCAATGAAAAAATAAAACAAAAAACTTTGGGGGCCTGGGTTCATAGAAACAGTGGTCTAACATTTCGGCCTTGAACGTGTCTTGGAGCAGTAGCTAGGGTCTTTTCTGATTACAGAGAATGGCCACATTCATAGACAGGTCCTAGTTGCACTCAGATTTCCAGGATTGAACAATTCTTTCTGGAAAATTCTGAATTTCGTGTTTCTCACAAACCCTAAACATACCTTAGGCTCATTGAATCAAGCAAGACTCAGAGCAAACTACCTTCACTGTGCTCCACGTACCACCCAGAGCTTCGGTGACTTTGGGTAATTACTTAATGTATTCATGCCTTAGCTTTGTCTTCTGTACAATGGGGACAATGATGGAAGCTACCTCATAGAGTGGTTGTTGAGGATAAAAGGTGTTAAGACAGGTAAAATGCTTAGAATAGTGCCTGGCTTGTAAATTTCAGCTATCATTATTTTTGAATCATTTCTTGCTCCTGCCTTTTTCATCTGTATCAAATTGTCATGACAGTGAAGTGTCATGGCCATGGAGCATGGAAGGGGTCACCCAGCATCACCTTCCCAAGCCCCAGTTCCTAGTGGATGTCTCCGCCAAGCAGGAAAGCCTTGCTACCCAGGCTGGACAAACTCGGGGTGCACAGGCCACTCTGGAATCCTTCAGGCAAGTCTCCACGTAGCTGGCAATGGGCCACCCCTCCTGGCTCTGTCTCTTTAGGGAGAACTGTTCAAATAAAGCCCAGCCATGCAGGGCTGTCGGAGCTGACACTTGACCATCCTTCAGAAACTCTGGTACGACGGCTTTCATTACTGATAGACAAGCCCCTTGCGCTACTTGAAAGAAAACAAGGGTTTCTGTGTTGGCATGTGCACCTGTGAAGTGAGTGCGGTTGTGCAGTTTCTCAGTGTGTCCACTGCTCCTTCTCACGCCCCCAGGCTGCAGGGCAGCTTCCTGACATGTGAGGAAGCACTGGGTGTAGTTTAGTCAACGGGGCCATCCGACAGCACGTGTGTTTTCAGAAACGTGTGCCATTCCCGCCCAGGTCTGGGCTCTGCACTCAGCAGTCAGGCAACATGATCTGAATGTTCTCCACCTCACACCATGGAGAAAGTGAAGTGTGATGTTCTGACATGGGCCAGTGCACTTGCTGATGGGGGGATGCTCTTGGAACGACACTGATGCCTCTCACGACATCTCACGCCCCCTCCCAGCCTCCACAGGGAGATGTGAACTGCTGCAGACCTGAGGAGGTGAGTTGCTCTGTGGGGCCCGGACTGGCAATTTAGAGCTGATGGAGATTGTGGGGGAAGGGCTGGGAGCCACGGGCTGGGTGGGGATCCTTGTCTGCAATGCAGCCCCCCTAGGACCGTAACCTCCCCACCCAGAAAACCACAGTGGTCCCAAGGCTGTATCCACAGGCACCGTCGTGGCTTACGGGGAAATGAACAATTGGGTCAAAGAGCCCTGGACATCTGATTATTTTTTCACTGATGTGACATTTACAAATCTGAACTGATCAATTCAGATTCCAATTTGGCTAACGTTCCTGGAGCCTCTGGTGTGTGGGCAGAATCATGCTAACACTCACGTCTTGTTTTGACCCGGCCTGGCCAAAGCTCCCGTTTGGTTGCGACACGTGCTGTGAGCTGCTTCCATGCTGGGCACAGGGGTTCTGAGATGCACAGGAGAAGATGCCTCATTGCTTCTCTACCGCCCTGCCCGGTGGCCCCAGGGCTGCTCAGCAGAAGCACTTGCTTGTTCTCAAGGCAGTTCATCCTTTAGGAGTTCCAGGTCTATGTCTTACCCAAAAGAGAAATGGATACTGACGCTGAAACTTGTTATTGAACATCAAACATTCTGTTCTCTTCATCTGGCTATTTGATGAGAAACTGATGTTGGCTTCTTACTATTGGGAAATAATCTCGTCCCCTGCAGACTCACCCCTCGAGCCCCTCCCCACCTTTTCTCCAGCACAGGGCAGGATTTCCAGGGTGGGACTGGGCACAGAGACCCTTCAGGGGTCAGGGTTTTTTTTTTGTTTCCTCCTGTTGGCAAGCTTGGCTGTGGGCTCGCAGGGCTAAGGGGCAGGGGGAGAGGGGGTTTCCAGTTCTGATCCGAAAACCAGAAGAGAGAGAGATGACTGATACATATAAAGGCAGGTTGATTTTTCACACTGAGCGGGGGTATATTCTTAAAATCTCAATACTGAAACACACACCCAGCAGGCAACTCAAGGCTTCATGGTGAGGGGGCAGCTTCCACAAGGTCAAGTCCCAGAGGGGCCTGTGATGGACAGTCGGCCTCCAGTTCCAGCATGGAGGGGAACCCTTGTGTGTAGGCGAAGGGAAAATCCTAGGTCAGCTGCGCCCTCCCTGCCTCCCTGCTGCGAGCTCGGCTTTAAGGCTGGCCCTCCCTGGAATCCGTGTAGCACCTTCTCGTAGGTTTAAAAATAGACTCCAGGCCTGCCAACCCTCTTAAAAGGAACATGATGAGCAGAGTGCCAGCATCGTGGGACCTGACACCTGGCTCCCATCAGCTCCCTAAATAGACCCCGGACTCCGGGTCCTGCAGCCACTGAACTGACTGCCGGGAACTCCCCACGCAAAGTTCAACAGGAAAGCAAGCCAGGCTCTCTTTCCCTCGCCTCTCTCGCTTTCCTCACTTCTGCAGGTCTGAATTTCTCGGTCCACTGGATTCTCGGTTCATTCAACATGACAGCTGTACCATCTGTTCTGTGAAGTCCCTCCCTAATTAACCGGGGAGGGGGCCAGGGCGGGAGGGTGCAATGCTGTCCACAAGAGGGAAGACATTTCCCCCCGCAGCAGCAGCAACGCTCTAGACGGTTCGCAGAGTCCCGGGGTGGCTGACGGCTGCTCCAGGTGCAGATAAGCCAGCCTGCCTTTCTCAGTAAAGGGTGGAGCCCTGGCGCCCACCCTTATCGGCCTTGGACAGAGACTCGGGGCCGGGGCACCTCCCTGCGTGGGTGCAGGGCCCAGCAGATAGAAGAATAGTCGGGGGCAAAGCCAGCCTTGTCGGCAGGGGAGGAGCTGTGGCCCTGGGCCGGGCTCAGGAGCAGGGCTTCAGCTGTACGTGTACCCTGAGACCTGGTCCTCTGCTGCAGAGAAAATGGAAATGGAAAATGATGCAGCGAAAGAAAGCCCAGGAGGTGCAGCTGCTACAGCATCACAGCAGCGTGCTGGCGGTGCTGGGATCCTGTTCCCAGCCATGGCTGTTCTGACCTTGCAGAAGCAGTGACCAGGCCCTAATTTCCAGTGTAGAAGCCAAATCAGTCATACCCCCTGTCTCAGGGTGGGAGGGGAGGAGGTCACCTTTGACCAAGGCTTTCATGAAGGAAGCTAGAGAGAAGGAGGAAAAAGAGCATCATTGCCATTCACTGAGGACCTACTTGTGCCCGGGTGGTGCTGGGCATTTTTACATTATTCGCCACAATACCTGGAGCAGGGGGCAGGGGAAGGTTATTTTCATTTCACTGATGAGGGTGCGAATGCTCAGAAAAGTTATTTCCCTTTATCAAAAGTACATGAGCCTGCTAACTTTGAGTATTTTAAAGCTTCCAGAAAGCAGATGATGATCGTGACATTGCCATTCC
>NW_020867930.1:0-28552 GCF_003369695.1 Bos indicus x Bos taurus | reverse complement strand
AATCCCATAATCATGTATCCTCGGCATGGATTTACCTCAGTGAAGTCTACTTCTATTTTTTATTTTTTATATTTTTTTAAATTTTTTTCCACTTATTTTTTTTTAATTCTTTTTTTTTGCTGTCGCATATTTTTTAAATTTTATTTTTTTAACTTACAATATTGTATTGGTTTTGCCATATATCAACATGACTCCACCACAGGTATACATGTGTTCCCCATCCTGAAACCCTCCTCCCTCCTCCCTCCCCATACCATCCCTCTGGGTCGTGAAGTCTACTTCTAGATGCTTAAATTAAACCTTTTAACTCTAGGGTCCCTTATAATTGTATTCTGGGAGGCGCAGTCTCCTTGAGAGACGGGTTATTCTTGGGCACATTGGTAGCTTCCATCTGCACACAAGGCTATTAGCATTTGCCTTTGCTCATGGAAATATTAAGCCATCCTTACAACAAGCCCCAGTAAATTTCCCTTATTTACATGCAGGATGGGCAAGGTCTGTGATGATTAAAATAAAAGCTCTAACTAACTTCACGAAACAGGCCCTCCTGGACACCGCAAAGGCAATCCAAGCTTTAAATGAAGAACGAATACAAATGAAAGGCAGTGATTCAAAATCGGATGGCTTTAAACATACTTATACCGCCCAAGGAGGGACACGTGCTATAATTTAAATTGACTGTGGTTCCATATATCCCTGATTTATCTGGCAATATATCAGCCATTCTAGACGACATGAAAAACTGGGTAAAAGCTATGTCTAAAGATAATCCTCCTTTTTAGGCGTCGGTATTTTCTTGGATCAAAGTTGATTGGTGGAGAATCTTTTAGTAATTATTTTGTTAATCACTGTATTATTAATTTGGGGGCCTTGTATTCTCCAGTGTATAACTTGATGTGAAACCTCCGGACTGACAGTCCTGCTGTTGTAGCCACGCGTTCCGGGAAACAAACTCACTCAGAAGGACAATGCGGATAGTGGAGTGCAGTTTATTGCACCGGCGGGCCCAAGGCAGAGTCTCCTCTTAGCCAAGGACCCTGACCAGCATTTGTGAAAATCTTTTATACCCCATGTGTTCGTGTCTGAACCCACCACTCCAAATTCCTTGAGACTTACATAAACCAAGGAAAATACAATCCCAATAACCCCATCATTCACGTGCTATGTGCTCATGTGCTCAAACAGTCAAACAATTAGCCAATAATCAATAAACCCGAGGTTACACTCCGATAGATACAGAAAAATTTATGGCCTGTCTGGAGGAAGGGGTGACTAGTGTATGTTTCCTCTTAGGCGATGAGTAACCTAGATACGCTCTTCAAGGTTCCCCTGTCTGGAGGGGGTCTTATCCTTCTGTTGTTGTGTTCATAGGCACTAAACACAGAGTTCAGAGTCCACTGGAAAGGTGGCCGAGCATGATCAGCATGAACAGGCCTAAGATGGAGTCCAGGCCCTATGAATTCCTTCTTCACTGCCGCAGTTAGTTACATAGTCCCCGTGTGCGATACTTACCCATGACTGATGCCTCTCATTAAAGATAAGATGAGCATCAAAAGGGAGGAATGTTTGGACCAGTGTGAGGAAAGCAGGAGAGACTTACTTCATCTTGAAGCCTGTTATCCATCTTAAAGACTGGATGTGAACTGTGCCTGTGAGGAAACCGTTGCTAGTGAAAACCAGGTCTCCTGAAGACTTCCCTCCCTACAGATGACAAACAGAGATTGTAGTCGAGGTCAGGCAGCCCCTGTTAGATTAACCATGGAGACACCCCCCGCCCCCTTGAGGTATAAACCATTGTTCCCCCCCTTTAACCTTAATTGTTTGTTCTCCTAACACCTACTTGTTGTAAAACTCAATCACACACAACAAAGAGGTGGCTACCATGTAACCAGTCACGCAGTGGGGGGTTTAAAACTGGGCCTCTCAGAAACATCAGGGTCCTTGCTGGGAACTGATTGCCCTTGGGCCCCCTGGCGTAATAAACTGTACTCCACTGTCTTGAGTGTCCCCTGAGGTGTGTTTTGCGACTCCGGATTCCACAACAGTGTTAAACAAGGGCTAAAAAGGAGAACAACAATAGCCGTTAAAGGGCCTAGATAGGGAAGGAACCAGGTTAACTTTGGGAGGGCTTCCTTAAACTGTTGACCTGACAGGGGAGAGGAGGTTGCCCCTGCAAAGAAGCCATTATAATTGAGCCTGTATTTTTGTTAATGTCAGCATTAAAGTTCGTTCTACTTGAGTGTGTATATTTTTGTTAGTTCAGTCACTCAGTCGTGTCCGACTCTTTGCAGCCCCATGGACTGTAGCACACCAGGCCTCCCTGTCCATCGCCAACTCCGGGAGTTTACTCAAACTCATGTCCATTGAGTCGGTGATGCCATCCAACCATTTTGTCCTCTGCCGTCCCCTTCTCCTCCTGCCTTCAATCTTTCCCAGCGTCAGGGGCTTTTCCAGCGAGTCAGTTCTTCGCATCAGGTGGCCAAAGTATTGGAGCTTCAGCTTCAGCACCAGTCCTTCCAGTGAACACCCAGGACTGATCTCCTTTAGGATGGACTGGTTGGATCTCCTTGCAGTCCAAGGGACTCTCAAGAGTCTCCTCCAACACCACAGTTCAAAAGCATCGTTTCTTTGGCGCTCAGCTTTCCTGATGGTCCAGCTCTCACATCCATACACGACTACTGGAAAAACCATAGCTTTTGACTAGACGGACCTTTGTTGGCAAGTAATGTCTCCGCTTTTTAACATGCGGTCTAGGTTGCTCATAGCTTTTCTTCCAAGGAGCAAGCGTCTTTTAATGTCATGGCTGCAGTCACCATCTGCAGTGGTTTTGGAGCCCCCCTCCCCCCAAAATAAAGTCTGTCACTGTTTCCCCTCTATGTGCCATGAAGTGATGGGACCAGATGCCACGATCTTAGTTTTCTGAATGTTGAGTTTTAAGCCAACTTTTTCACCCTCCTCTTTCACTGTCATCAAGCGGCTCTTCAGTTCTTCGTCGCTTTCTGCCATGAGGGTGTTGTCATCTGCATAGTTTTGTTAATCTCAGAGTTGATTTCCTTTAGGATTGACTGGTTGGATTTCCTTGCTGTCCAGAGGACTCTCAAGAGTCTCACCCAGCACCCACAAATCGAAACCGCCGGTTCTTCTGGCTCTCAGTCACCGTCCGCAGTGATTTTGGAGCACAAGAAAATAAAATCTGCCATGGTTTCCACTTTTTCCCCATCTATTTGCCATGAAGTGATGGGACCAGATGCCACGATCTTAGTTTTTTGAATGTTAAAAAAAAAAGTTGTTTTTAAGCCAGTTTTGTCACTATCCTCTTTCATCCTCATCAAGAGGCTCTTTAGTTCCTCTTTGCTTTCTGCCTTCAGAGTGGTATCATCTGCATATCTGAGGTTGTTGATGTTTCTCTGGGCAATCTTGACTCCATCTTGTGAGGCATAAAGCCTGGCACTTTGCATGATGTACTCTGCATATAAGTTAAATAAGCAGGGAGACAATATTTTACAGCCTTGACATACTCCTTTCCCAATTTTGAACTTTATTGTACCTAGGTTCAATAAGTAAGACCCTATTATATCTTTTGCGAGGAAAATAACTTGATATGATGAAAGCTTAAAGTAAATGTAAATGAGATAAGAGCTTTGGGTAAGCTCTTAAAAAAAATTATATTTTAGAGATGTCTACTTCAAATGATCTTTCCAGATATTTGGTAAAGTCCTAGAGTTGTGCTGAGACTTAACTGATGGAAGTAAATTAATTAACTAGGTAGTTTCAAAAAAAATAAGATACTGAGACATCAATTACTAAATAAACTAAGGTATTTAGGAATACTAATAAAAAATGTTTGAGCTACACATAAGTGAAATTCTCAATCAGTGACATTGAATTCTGAAGAAATAGAAGTTCACGGCCAGTCGCGACGCTTAGTGCGTTTTACTAGACATACACACAATATTACATCACAAAGACAACTGGATTTGAAAGGAACCGGTTTCCCCTGGACTGCTAAATGTTCCGTTCTCCCCATTGAACGCCGTTATTTGAAAAAAGGTGTACAGGCTTCAGCCGACCGCCAGACCGGGGCTGGGCAGGACAAAAAGTTAGGCAGGCAGCCGAGCGCGCCGGGTCCCAACACGTAGCGGGTGGGAGAACAGGAGCGGGAGGCGGACGTCGCTTCCCCCAGAGGGCGCCCGCCGGCCGGTTGGCCGGGCCGAACGCCGTGGGAGGAGGGAGGCGGGGCCTAGGGCAGGGCGTGGGCTGGAGGGAAGCGCGGGTTCCCGTGACGTCACGGACGAGGCGTGTCGTATGTAGATACCCGAGCGCAGGGGCTGCTGGGCCGTCAGCTGGTGCTGAAACACGATACGGTCTCCCGTGGCGTGGGAGAGAACTGAGGAGTTTCTGCTTGAAAGTGCGTGGGTGCGCTGTGTGGAAGGTCCAAGAAGGGTCGGGGATGCGGGGAGGAAAGTGAGCGTGTGTGTACAGTGCAGGGCGTCTGAGGTTGCGGTGGGGCGGCAGGCGGGCAACTCATACTTACCTGGCAGGGGAGATACCATGATCACGAAGGTGGTTTTCCCAGGGCGAGGCTTATCCATTGCACTCCGGATGTGCTGACCCCTGCGATTTCCCCAAATGTGGGAAACTCGACTGCATAATTTGTGGTAGTGGGGGACTGCGTTCGCGCTTTCCCCTGGTTTATTCTTTGTGGCTAAAAGCAGGTAACAGTGGTCTGTAGTTGTAACCTTAGGAGTGTTGTTGAATGTGGTTGCTCAATAAAGAGTACCAGGACCGTCTTTTCGCTTGTCGAGAGACTTTCCTGAGGCACAAGATACAGCCAGAGAGGTCCGTTTTCTGGGCTAGGCCCACGAAATCAGGATGGCGCCGCGTGGCGGACTTCTCGAAGTCTGCCGGTCTTGGGCGGCTCTGCTACTAGCTGTTTTCCCACCCGTGTCCTGCTTTCGGAGGCTTCAGGTCTTGCGTGGTCAGTTGCCTTGCTTACTTTGCACGCACTAGTCTTTCCTGGAGATAGTGCTTAAATACCATCCCACCCACCCCTTCTCACCCCAAGCGGCCTCTTCGCGTGTCTGGATCCAGTTCTCTCTTCACCCCCGCCTTTTCTCTCTAGGCCTTCTCCTGTTACCTTCCCAGTCAGAAAGCCGTACGTCTGTTTCAGCCTCGATTGTGCACCTGACATGCTTCAGTAGTTGGCAAACTAGGAAACCTCCTTAACATCCCTTCTTAAATGGCAGTAGAAGTCGCACCTAACGTTTTTTTGTTCTGTTTTGTTCTTTTCTTTCGGTCAAAAGTAGTTTTCCTTTTCTTCCTATGTGAAAACATTGAACTACAGATTAGAAGAAAACCCCAGGTCGAGTTGTCGGCAGTTTTGTGGGCTATTCGACAACCCCTTTCTCAGGATGTGTTGTGCTCACTTCTGATTCACAAAGTCCTGCTGGCAAATAGAAACCACTGGGCCAAACAGAAAAGGCAGGACCATGGCGGGAAGGGCTGTCCTCCCCCTCGTGGCTGCCTCGGGGACCGCACGCGTCCATCCGCTCAGCCCCAAGAAGCCTCTGAGATCGGAGGAGGTGCTGGGAGTGGGGTGATGCAAAGAAAACTAACCAAAAAGCACACAGGATGCAGATCGAGGATCTAGATCATTGAAAGTGAAAGTAGAACATCCTACTCTATCTCCCCAACAGCGGGAGATTTCCTTGCTCAAATATGAAATATCTGCACCAAGACCAAGGTTAATTTTTAGTGGCTTACTGATGCGCCGAAGAATTGATGCTTTTTGAACTGTGGTGTTGGAGAAGACTCTTGAGAGTCCCTTGGACTGCAAGGAGATCCAACCAGTCCATTCTGAAGGAGATCAGCCCTGGGTGTTCTTTGGAAGGAATGATGATGCTAAAGCTGAAACGCTAGTACTTTGGCCACTTCATGCGAAGAGTTGACTCGTTGGAAAAGACTCTGATGCTGGGAGGGATTGGGGGCAGGAGGAGAAGGGGACGACAGAGGATGAGATGGCTGGATGGCATCAGCGACTCGATGGACGTGAGTTTGAGTGAACTCCGGGAGATGGTGATGGACAGGGAGGCCTGGCGGGCTGCGATTCATGGGGTCGCAAAGAGTCGGACACGAATGAGCGACTGAACTGAACCGATGAGAAAACCGGTTTCAGGAGTGTTTAACAGATTTCCTCACCCTCAAGGTTGTGCACGCCGTTAGGCTCTGGACCCCTGATGGAGGAGTTTCTGACCCAAAGAAGCCGATCAGTAAACAATACCGTGAGGAGGACCGGCTTGGGTATTGGTTTCCAGGCCTGTCAGACACACCGAGGTTATTAGGAAGACATTGGGGGTGGGTCTGCAGTTAGGAACGCAGCTTCCGGGGGGTGCGGGGTGGGGCCTCCTTTTCAATCATGTTGCCACCACTGGCCTTCCGGTTTGACCTTGGGCCGACTCCCATTTGCTAGGCCAATTTTGCAAGTGTCATATGAAAGTAATAGTCATAAAGTACTTCATAAAGTTCTTGTGTAGATTAAATGGGATAATCAAAAATACACCTGTGGCTTATATTACTTTGAATGGATTATGTCCTGATAGGAAACAATCAAAGATGAACTTGTAACTCTGCAATAAATTGTCTTTGTGAATGTAACATCCATTCAAAGTAAATTCGTATTAAAGAATTTTAAAAATGTAAATGGAATTTGTAAAGCATAAGCCCACAAAAAGGGACTTGCTTGTAGCAGCTTTGTTCGTAATAGTCCCCAAATTGAAAACATTTCAAATGTCCATCATGAGGTGAATAGATATATAGGATTGTGACATATTCACTCAAAGGAATAGTACTCCTCGCTAAAGTGGTACAAATACCTGATACATGGCAACAGTCTGGATTACTCTCAAACGCATCATGCTGAGTGAGGGAAAAAGAACATACTCTGTGGTTCCATTTATGTGAATTTCGAGAACTGAAAAATCGATCCACAGAGACAGGACCGAGATCACTGATGACCTGCGTCAGGGAGCCGCAGGGGGACTGACTGCAAAGGGGCACAGAGGACAGTCTGGACTTCTGGAGATATTCTTTTTCCTTGAACAGGATAGTGGTTCCATGGGTACGTTCGTTTGTCAAAAGTCATCAAACTTGAAATGGATGCGTTGTATTATTTTCAAATTATACCTTAAGACGTTTGATTTTTAAAAGTAATGAGAAGACTCATTCCCAAATTTAATGTCTTAATTAAATTATTATTATAAGCCTTAGGGAATCCTTTCAGAAAAGCATCTCTCGTGTAGACAATTTAATTGAAAGTTCAACAATTTCTTCATTTTTCTTTATTTTTCTTCCATGAAATTTATGCACTATTAAGTTGAATGCTTAAAAATAGAATCTATAAGAGCTCTATTTTATAAAAGTATGGTGGTGGTTTAGTCACTAAGTCGTGTCCAACTCTTGTGACCCCGTGGACTGTAGCCTGCCAGGCTCCTCTGTCCATGGGATTCTCCAGGCAAGAATACTGGAGAGGGTTGCCATTTCCTTCTCCAGGGGATCGTCCCGACCCAGGAATCAAACCCGGGTGTCCTGCATTGCGGGCAGATTCTTTACCAACTGAGCTACGATGTATTTTTTTCCTCTCTGTTGATATACCGAAATGACTCCGTCAATATGTAACTACCTTAACAGAAGTTATTTTTGAATTTAACATGTCTCAAAGTTTTACATATTTGTATTTTCTGCATCATTTTAATTTTATAAACTAAGCATATATATGTTTTGCCAAAACTTAGAATAACAGTAGTTAATTCCGGGGGTCGGGACTACGGGTGGCAGCTTATTTTCTTACATACATATATTTAGACAGAGTGCCTGAAGAACTGTGGGCGGAGGTTCGTAACACTGTACAGGAGGCAGTGATCAAAACCATCGCCAAGAAAAAGAAATGCAAAAAGGCAAAATGGTTGTCTGAGGAGGCCTTACAAATAGCTGAGAAAAGAAAGGAAGCGAAAGGCAAAGGAGAAAAGGAAAGATATACCCATCTGAATGCAGAGTTCCAAAGAATAGCAAGGAGAGATAAGAACGCCTTCCTCAGGGAAAGACTAGAGATCTCTTCAAGAAAATTAGAGCTACCAAGGGAACATTTCATGCATGGATGGACACAATTAAGCACAGAAACGGTATGGGCCTAACAGGAGCAGAAGATATTAAGAAGAGGTGGCAAGAATACACAGAAGAACTATACAAAAGAGATCTTCATGACCCAGATAACCACGATGGTGTGATCACTGACCTAGAGCCGGACATCCTGGAGTGTGTAGTCAAGTGGGCCTTAGGAAGCATCACTACGAACAAAGCTAGTGGAGGTGATGGAATTCCAGCTGAGCTATTTCAAATCCTAAAAGATGATGCTGTGAAAGTGCTACACTCATTATTCCGGCAAATTTGGAACACTCAGCAGTGGCCAACAAAGGTCTGTCTAGTCAAAGCTATGGTTTTTCCAGTAGTCGTGTATGGATGTGAGAGTTGGACCATCAAGAAAGCAGAGTGCCGAAGAACTGAAGCTTTTGAACGGTGGTGTTGGAGAAGACTCTTGAGAGTCCCTTGGACTGCAAGGAGACCCAACCAGTCAATCGTAAAGGAAATCAGCCCCAAATATTCTTCGGAAGGACTGATGCTGAAGTGGAAGCTCCAATACTTTGCCCACCTGATGCGAAGAACTGACTCGCTGGAAAAGCCCCTGTCGCTGGGAAAGATCGAAGGCAGGAGGAGAAGGGGACGACAGAGGACGAGATGGTTGGATGGCGTCACTGGCTGGATGGACTTGAGTTTGAGCAAGCTCCGGGAGTTGGCGATGGACGGGGAAGCCTGTTGGACACGACTGAGCAACTGAACTGAATGCCTGTTACGTGACTCCTCTTGGGTGTTTTTTCAAAAGAAATATACGGACTTAAATTTCTTGTCAAGCATCTTTACGGTTTGTGTTCCTCTTTGGTAGGATATCCTGTGGAGCCAGGAAGGCTTCAGTTCAAATTCCTGCTTTCAAATCCCACTCACTGACTGACTTGACAAGTTACTTAACCTTTCTATGTCTCAGGTTCCTCATATGTGAAATGAGGATGATGACATGATGCAAGCCTTTTGAAAGGATTAAGTGAGTAAACCCACTTAAAACTTGTAGACCATGCCTGGGCACTTGGCGCTTTGCATGTCTTCACTGGGTGTAAGCTCTTGCATTTTGGGAGCAACACTGCATAAAGATTGGGTGTGATTTTATTTGTTACTGACACTTTTCAGTGACTGTGAACCTTCCTAGAGAGACGAAAGCAGTGACCTCCTGGGCTGAGAGGATCTGCCAGTTTGTTTACCACCTCATGTGATCAGCTCATCAAAGGGGGACTAATGGTCCAATTGCTTGCTTCGAGAATGCCCCCCCATCCTTTTTTTTTTTTTTTTTTTACGGTTTTACAGTGGAAAACATTCCTACACATGGTACTAGACCCAAAATTTTAAAAGCTTGGCACATATAATTACATAAAAATTTAAGTTGGACACACAAGCAGTGAGTTTTACTCATATAATAGATAGGTATACATTATATGCAGTAATATATGTACATATATATTATATACAGTTATATATATATATATATATATACACAGAGAGAGAGAGAGAGAGAGAGAGGGAGAAAGTCAATTACATATGCCCCAAAACTTGTTATGGGAGAAAGTGGACCCTGATCCCATCCCACATTTCTTTTTTTTCCAAGAATAAACACTTTCGGTTCAGGTAACCAACTGTTTGGCTATTTATCTCCTTATCTCTAAATAAATACTGACGCTCCGGTTTTCCAGTTTCCCACCCCAGGCCCTGCAGACCGGCCTGCAAAGGGGAAAAGTGGAGTGTGTGCGGTTCCCTGCCCGCCAGTCATCCCCAAAGCAGCCGCCAGGACTTCCACTCACCTGCAGACTCTGCACAGCCCACCTCACCGGCTCCGCACGGAACCCGCGAAGGAAACTTGGCCAGGACAAATGCCAGGCCAGCAGCTTTGCGATTGAGGGTGAACCGGGTTCCCGGACGCGTCAGTAAAGGGTGGGAACTGCTCCAGAGTGAGGCGCTCGCTCTGGTCGCCCCAACTCAGCGACCGTCCCCGCCGCGGTACCCGCCCGCTCCTCTCCCTTCCAGTCCCTTTCTCCCTTCTGGCTCATCCTCTCTTCTCTCCTGCCCTTGCCCTTCCTCGGATCTTTTCGCCGGCCTCACACCTTTCTTTTCCCGTCCTCCAAAGACAGCTGCGTCATTGAGTCCTTTGTAACCGCTGAAAGTTCCAAAATACAAGCATCAGAGAGATGCTCCTCAGCACCGCGAAGGGAGCACTTTCACTGGCTTTTCAAGTCCATCACGGGCCTCATCCATATTTTTCTCCCGAGCAGTAGAGGACACAAGTGGGGCGTCTTCTCGGTGGAGCAGAGTCCCGGCAGGACGAAGGGGGCCCGGCCGGGGGTGCGGACTCCGAGCGGCTCGTCGCGCCTTCGGCCCCGGAGCAGCCTGGCCGGGCGGCCGTGGGTCAGGGACCTGGGGTCTCCTCAGACGCCGGAATCCGCGACTCCCGCTCCTCTTTCGGGCTGAGCTTGGGACCAGAGGACGCGATTTCCAGGAGTCAAGGTTCAAATCTTGGCCGAACAGCGGCTTTGCGTGCCCAGCGGAGACTTAGGAGCGAGAAACTCTGAATAAAATCATAATAAACTGGGACAAGATCAATTAATATTCGGAATGATAGAGAGCCTGAATAAAACACAGTTCATTCCAGTCAGGTCTGGAACCTTCCACCCGAAAGCTGCCATCCTGGTTGATCAGCGACATCGCAGCCCCTCCCCGCCGCCATTTACGCACCGGGACTACCGTGCAGTTACAAGGCGTGCGGTGTGAAGCCCCCTCGTGGGGCAGGACTCGGTGGGCGCAGCCTCTGCCTTTTACCCCCGAGACCCAGGGGACCCGACGAGGGAGCGGCACTGGCTGGGTCGCTGCGCCTCTGGCCGAGGGGGGCGGGGCGGGGAGCAGGAGAGGCGCCGGCCCTCCGATGCCCAGGGATGGGCAGAGCCGCCCGGGCCCAGCGAGGACGCCCCCGGTCCCGGTCGGTCCCACACCTGTCCGCAGGGTCCGTGTGAGCTACGCCGCTGGGGGTCGCGGGAGCCGGAAAGCAGGTCCTATGAGGGGAGTAAAACGTGTCCTTCTTGTAGTTAAACAGAAAGGTCCCACCGAGATTTGAACTCGGATCGCTGGATTCAGAGTCCAGAGTGCTCACCATTACACCATGGAACCCCTTTGAAAGCCAACTTCCTTCCATCGCCAGAGAAGGGTACCTGCTTCTTTAGGCTCCATACTCCCCACCCATAATCTCAGGGAAGTTCTTCCAAGGACCCGACAAGATCTGAATACGGATGACCCGCTTTGGTGTTCATCCCTCTTTGATTTCCCTCTGCTCCTCTCCTTTGACTGACATCTCTCAGTTCACTGGCACCTCAGAAAATGAAGTAAACGTTCCACTCTGGGTTTCTGGTCAGGGAAGGGCCCCTTAAGTCACCCTCATCAACCGCATATTCTGCCTCGGTTTGCCAGAGTGTCCCATGCTGAGGTAAAATTTCTGCAAATAAGAGTGTTATTTTCCTTTCCTTTGCCTTCACCCTTTCCCCAGAGCCCAGAGAGGGCAGGTGATCGTCAGGGCAGGAGGTGGGATCTCCTGGGTCCCTTGGCTTTCTTGTAGCACCCATTACACTCCAAAGCCGCCGCCTCCGCCTCTTATGTGTAATATATAAAGTGTGTGGAGCGCAAATGAAGGCAGGAGAACTCTCCTTTTCTTCTCCATACAGTTCTGATTTGGGGGGTAAGCTTTTCTCCCAAAATTTGTCAGGTTTACAGTATAAGGAAAGATGAACATTTACACAAAACCCTCAGACAAACCAGGCCGAAAGCACCTGGGGTGGCTCAAAATCAACCACGTGTCGTGGAGCCCACGAGGCAGGGCTCTGACACTTAAGCAGTCACAGATTCTTGTCAGAGCTTGGTCACGTCAGTTTCATTCCAATTTCTTAACATATCCAGAAATGGCACAATTTAAAAAAGAAGAGTGTACACATATTTAGAAGGTATGTATCCAAGTTGTCTTACAGTGTAGACAGTATTTATGTACACAAAATACCACCACACTAAATATTTACATGTATAACAAGTATACATCCACATGATGTCTCAAAGTAATAATCTTTACTTCTTCATTCTATCCCAGAGCCATTTCTTCCCTCATCCAATACACAGAACAGAAAAAAAACAGCATCTGAAGAAGAGAGCTGCAGCCCAAAGAAAGGAGTCGGAAAGGTGGCCAGTGTTGCCTGGAGACACGTATTTGTTTCCCAGAGACTGGAACAGAGGTTGACACAGGAGGAAGGAGACAAAGGGGAGGCTCCTCTTAGGAGGAGGAAGTTCACAGCTCCGGGATGAAAAGATGAAACTTCCTTTTGGAAAATCAAGAAGCTGAGGGGTAACTAACAACACAAAGTGCTCCTCCAGGAGCCCTTGAAGGTCGGTCAAAGTTTATGAGTGCAAGGACCAGTAATGGTCTCTGGCTGATACAGAAGAAATGCACAGAAAGTATGTTGACAGATCACGGAATGGCCAGGAAACCTAGAGAAGCAGGCTCTCACAAGGGGCAGGGAGAAAAATCAAATGAGGTTAGAACCGCAATGGGTGGAGAGACGGTCTTTGAGGGACGAAAGCCTGGGTGTTGGATCTGAGAGCTAAGGAGCTGGTGGGGATGTGGTGGGAGCTGCCTGTGCTGGGGGCCAGTGAACGGAACTACCCTGGGGACGTAACTCCTCCTCCTCCCTCTCCTCCACTGCCGCTTCCCTCTCGCTGGTCCTCCCGCTGTATCCTGGTCCTCCCTTTGTACGGCTCCACCTCTCTCTCATCTCCCCTTCTTCCTTGCTCTCTTTCTCCTCATCTCCCCTTCTTCCTCGCTCTCTTTCTCCTCATCCCCTGTTTGCAGCTCCTTCCCTTCCCATTCCGCCCTGTCTTTCTGGACCTCCTTCTTCTGTCGCTAGCGCTCCTCCACCACCTCCGATTTCCACAGTTGGGAGGAGGATGCGGGAATATTTCCCACCATCCCAGGAAGCACGAATACCTTGCTCTCTGGGCAGGACACTCTGAGGGTCTCTGGGAGACTGAGTGAGGAGGCCCTCAAGTTGTTCTCGGCGAGGGGACACAAGAGCGACCGCCACCAGATCCCTGCCCTCCTGGAGCTCCCTTGAAACCAAAGAAGGCAGTGGGAGGACCCCACCGGTCCCAGAGGGGTGCCTCTCCAAAGGGTGCGCAAAGGCTCGTTTCCCCCACCGCTCCGTACTCTTCTCATTTCCTCCAACCTGCACATGGGTCCCCGTCTAGCAAGCAGAGAACTGGCGATCAAGGGGGTGGTCTGGCCACAGCGGAGCAAACCGCAAGAGCAATCAGTTTACAGAAATTTCTAGAAGCAGAAGGCGACTTTCAGGTAAAATAAATAAGGATCGTGGTTGTCAAAAGATTCAGAGGATTATGATAATAGTATTTATGATTTTGCTGCCTATAGCATTATTGATCCAGTAGTTTCTAAACCGAGGCACATCTGACAACAGCAGCGTGAAGAAGAATGCTCTTATTGCTCCCATTTTGCACAAGAAAGTAGGGAGATACCCAAAGTTTTCTTTATTTGTTCAAGGCCACACAGGGCAGAACCATTTTTACAACCCAGAGCTTGTGCTCCTGAGCACAGATTCGTTGGGTCTTTCTTCTCAGATGTGGCTGTGTCAACATCTCTCAGTTGGAGGGATGGGAAGAAGAGCAAGAAGAAGAGAGAAGGCAAGAGAAGGAGCAGGGACCGGTGGAAGCACAAATTCTTTGATCCTGCCCTCCCTGGCCTTCCCCTCTCAGCTTTCCCCTCCCCTCCTCGTCTTGCCTCCTGCTTTCCTGCGGGCACCAGCTTTTTCCTTCCTTCCCCACCCTGTTACCGGACTGGGACAATGCTCCTCTCTCGGGATCCCTGCCCAAGATCCTGACAGGTCTCAATGCCTTCCTCCCAAACCCACCTTCCCAGCTTGGCATTCACTTCCCGCCCTTTCCCGCTCCCACGTGGACCCCACAGGACGCAGCCTACCCAGCTGGGCACAGCCGGAGCACCCGAGACCTTTCCGTTGCCCGCCTCACGGGATGCCGCGAAATCTAACAACCGGCATAAAGGCATTTCAAAAGAACTTTTCGCTCTTCGAAAACTTGTCCGTATTTCCATTCTCAGGGGTCTTAATGGGACGAAGGGCTAAAGACGACAATGTATATTCATCCAAGTCCTAGAGCGTCCCGGTGAGTGCCAGACCCTGTCCTGGGCGTGCGGACACGGGGCGACCATCCCCACGACCTCTGTCCTGGTGGAAATCGCCTGGTGGACACAGGAAACCTAAGCACAACCTCGGCCCCGGAGGCCTTTGCCAGGGTGGGCAAACTCTCATTCATTGAGTGTAGGCGAGGATACGGGAAGAGCCATCATGGGAGCCCACCGGGTGTTCAGCTGTCCTTGGATCTCGTTCGATTCAGGCCCGGAGGGTCCGAACCCTGGATCCCGGTATCTCTGAGGGCGCTGGCATCTGTGGCGGGTAGGGGGCAAGGACGTGGTGCCGTATCCCTGGGGGCAGGGGACTTACCCTGGGAATGAGTACGTGTCTACTCCATACAGAGTCCAGAAAAGGCCTGTAGTGCTGTCTCTGTGGCGCAATCGGTTAGCGCGTTCGGCTGTTAACCGAAAGGTTGGTGGTTCGAGCCCACCCAGGGACGGTGGGGTGAGATTTTAGAGACCACCAAAGAGACTCCCTTTTGCCAAGAGGACACCGGAGAAGGGCTGCGGCGAGCCGGCTTGCGGAGAAAGAGCACAGAAGTCAGGTGCAAAGGAGCAGCGGGGAGGGCGGGTCCCGGGTGGATTGGAAGCGTCGGTCATTCCTGAGAGCCCAGAGCGCTGACCGCCGGCGCCGTGAAAAGGGTCACCGAGGCGCGGGTCCGCAGGGGCGGAGGGACGGCGTCCACGCTGCTGGGCTGCGGGGTCTCCTGGGCCTCGGGCGCACCCCCCACCCCCTGCGGCTTCCCGGAGCCGGGGAGTCGGCGGGGGGGGGGGGAGGGGAGGTGGGGGGAGGGGCGGTGGTGGGCGACCCCTGCGATCGGGTGCGGAGCTTAGGGTCTGACGACTCTGGGTTGGGTGCGGGAACCCGAAGGCAGCCTGTGGGGGCCCGAGGGTCCTCACTTGAGGGGAGAGGAGGAACCCTAAAGCAGAGCCCTCGGGAGCCGCCGTCTCCGTGCCTGAGAGAGCCTGGGGCTTCAAGGTTCCCGTTTGAGTGTTAAAAACTGGTGGTCTAGATACCGATGGCGGGACCTCGGGTTTTCATGGATACGGTGTTAAGCGGTACCGGTTGTCCTGTTTCCGTAGTGTAGTGGTTATCACGTTCGCCTCACACGCGAAAGGTCCCCGGTTCGAAACCGGGCGGAAACAGACCGCTTATTTTCTTCCCACCCCGCCCTCTCCTACCGAGATTTGTTTTCTGATTGGCAAAACCACAAGGTTCCAAAGGCTCGGGGTGAAGCAGAGGACGTAGCTGTAGGAGGAGTTGGTGACCACCTGGAAGTCTACTCAGCACTAGCAAGCAGCCCTCCTTTCTCTGCTCCGAGTCCCTGTGAATCCAGGCCCAGTTCATCCCCGGGGCGGGCAAGGACAAGACTGACTTCGAGTCACCCTTACGTCCTGAAACCCCGAGCCTTGGCTCCCTGTCGGGCCCCTGGGTCTCCTCCACGTGTTCACAGATTGTCTCTGAAAACCATGGAGTTCATTCCCGTGACGCTCACTTGCTTTCCCCCACCTCGGAACACCTGAGGAGCAGTTTTATCTCCCTGGTAGAAGAAAAGAGACCGCACCAAGGTCTCACCGTGGGCTCCAGCCAAAGACACGGAAGTGAAGAATTTAAGGCTCCACGAACTGAGCCGGTCGCGGAGGGAAAGGAACCGGTACCCGTGCGGTCGTCAGGAGAGGCCCCGGAGCCAGGTCAGAGATCTGGAGGTAGACGGATCCGCTCATCACCCGCTGAAAGCCAAGTCGAGTCCCTGACTCGAGGGAATACCGAGGTTCACAAAGAGAGCATGCCCTGGGCTCGGCAGCACACAGCGCTAGAGCTGGACCAGGAGGGACCCAACCGGATAGTTTGTGACCTGGTCTCAGAACGAGAAGCGTCTCCCAGGAACGGGGATTTGAAGGGCTGCGAGCCTTGCACAGCTGCATACAGCCGTGGGGGCGCTGGGACATTTCCTTTCCTGTTCTCTGCATCTCTGGTTTCATCTTTGCACTCTCAGTTTTCACCTGGACAGCCAAGTCCACTTTCCTCCGCGGTTCCCTGGTGGTCTAGTGGCTAGGATTCGGCGCTTTCACCGCCGCGGCCCGGGTTCGATTCCCGGTCAGGGAAAGCTGTTTTCTTCTCCATTCCTCGATGTCTTCCTGTCCAGATCAGAATTGTCTTTTGCTTCAAGGTCCAGTGCAGTAGAGCGTCTGCACTGAGTCCCGGCCTCAGGGTCCTTGACATCAGGCAGGCTGGAGGAGACTCCCCGGATGCAGTGAACAGCCTGGGCTGCCCAGCTCTCCTCTCCACTCTTTTCTCTCTGCTTGTTAGAAACCCAGAGTCTTCCTTACAGAGTTTTCATCCAAAGAGAATCAGGGACTCGAGTTCCAAAGATTCATTCAAAACCAAACCCCAAACCCTCCAAAACATACATCCAAGTTACAAGAATAGTAACATCGTGTATTCTGTACTCAGCCGCACAGTTCACATTTTCCCACGTTTGCTTTGTCACTCTCTCCATGGAAACCTGAAATCCATTCTCTTTAGGATGCAGAGAAGCTTCCGGGGGAGTTCGATTCGGATCTCCAGGAAGTGCAGGCCAGGCATGCTCTGCGCTTGTAGGAATACCCCACCCCACCCCCACCCCCAACCCCAGGACCGTCTGCTATCCGGACTCCTCCGGGTCGTCTTGATGGACAGTGGGGTCTTGGGTCAGCCTGAGCGCTAGAACCACCTACCTCGGGAAGACCCATGGGGAAGTGCAGCTGCCCCCTTGGCTCTTGCCTGGCTCTCTGTGCCCAGAACACAAAGGGGAAGCCTTCTTTCCTGTGGTGGGAGGATGAGTGGACCAGGTGGGAGATGCATCAGAGGGAGGGGAAGTATTCTCGAGAGCTTTCCGGAATTGTCTGCTTGGGTGGCTGTCCTGGGATAATGGTGTTTTGTGTAGTCTTCTCCTGGTCTTGACCCAGTCTCAGGTCCGATGTGATTCACCGTTCTCATCTTTCCGTTTTCCCGAGGCTTTGGAACCGGCACCGTTTCTCTGCGGAGCAGGAGGCACGTCCTGGGAATTCTTGTCTCCAGCACAAAGAGTCGAGGGGGCCCGGTGTGGTCCTGTCTCTGTGGCGCAATCGGTTAGCGCGTTCGGCTGTTAACCGGAAGGTTGGTGGTTCGAGCCCACCCAGGGACGGGCGGTCGAGGTTTTAGAACCCATTCGAGGTTTTCCGTGCCGACGACCATTCAAGCGGTTCTTGGCCCACACAAAAATATGCTCTCCTGCATTCGGGGTCCGGACTGCTGCCAGTCTGGGCCACCTCACCTTTCCCACCCTGTACTCTGCAAGTGCAAGTGTATTCCTATTCACTCATACTTGCCTAAGGCAGGACCTCCTGAGACAGATCAAGGGATCCAGTTTCTGGTGGGGTCAAGTCTTTATTCTGCCAAGTACATAGACTTAGACAAGTAAGTTATACCTTATGTGCCCCAGGTTTTTCACCTGTAAAAGGAGGCCAGCACTTAGCAATTGTTCTGTCAATAATGTTATCAGTGAACCCACCGTCATCATTAGCCTCTGCATTATTTTTCAGAAAGGCATTTCCTACATGGTTCATGTATTATTTGGTTTCATGGTTTTATGATGACAGATATGCTGCAACCATCATTATTGTACTCACACTTCTGACCATTCGTGCAGGTATTTATTTCCACAGTGTAGAAACCTGGAAGTGCAGTCGCTTCCTTGAGTGTTTATATGCTTCTTAAGTTGGTAAGTCCTGCAACTTTGCCTTCCACAGAAGCGGGACTGAGTCGTATTTCAAATTATTTCCCAGTCGTTCGGTGTCCCTTTCTTCAATTACTTTGGCAACACAACAATTTTTCTATACATCTCTCTATGATTCTCTTAACTAACAAAGGGAGCAGTGGCCTCCTGACCCAACTAAGGGGAAAGACAATAGAGGGACGCTGTGGCATTACACAGAGGTGCTCTACTGCTTATGGTGGAGAGTTAGTCACTGACCACTTTTAAAGTCCTCCGTAACTGTCCATTGTTTTGTCCGGTGACCTGGTCAACCGGGTCCAGAGAAGATGGCCAGGATGGCCTCTTTCTGCCGAGCAACTTATCCAAAGAGAAGAATCTCACTGATCCCAGAGCCTTTTTCCTTCTCCCCTTTCTTCTTTTATTTACAAACTTTGGTTACACTTTTAACGTGAGGAAAGAAAATTCGGTGCCTGTCCCTCCTCCTATAAAGTGGGGTGTTACCACGGAACACCCCATTTACTTTATTCCTTGACAGTTTTTTGGTTTGGTTATTTTTTGGAAGAGTCGGACACGACCGAGCGACTGAACGGGAACTGATAAAAGTTATGGGCTAACTCACATGTCGTGAGAGCCCGCGGAATCCTGCCCCTCGCAGGCTCCTGCTTCAGGCCCGGACCCTTAGAGCCATTGGCTCCTGTTTGCGCTGTTCTTCTATTAAATCTTATGTGCAGAGACTGTGCGTTTTGACGTTTTTGTACCGTGTGGTTTGGGGACAAATATGTTCTCTCTCTGATTTGTTCATCACTGATAAGATGGCGCTCGCTAGTGGCGAAGAACCTGCCTGCCATTGCGGAAGATGTAAGTTACATGGTGTTCGATCCCTGGGTCAGGAAGACCCCCTGGAGTAGGGCACGGCAACGCACTCCAGTATTCTTGCCTGGAGAATCCCATCTGACAGAGGAGCCTGGCAGGATACCGTCCATAGGGTTGCACAGGGTCTGGACACGACTGAAGCGATTCAGCGCGCATACCCGCAATTTCTCCTATCAATGTGGGAATCTGGTCTCATTTTAGGAAGTGAACCTCTGGGATAATCCACATGAGTGGTGGTTGACAGGGGTCCGTCCCTGTGAGGTAGAAGACAGTTACACTGGACCATGAGGCTTTTTTCATTGCTGCTTGTCTTGATGATTCTGGTATTTCCTGGGATTGTGGCACGGCCCCAGTGAGAAGTTGTCCACTTCTCCTCTTTCCACTGTTTGGTCAAATCCAGGTGGGCCCAGTCTATCCTAGTCAAGCACTGCACAAGTGTCGTAAGAGATTAACACAGGAAGGATACTGAATTTTTAGCATGGAACAGACAGTTTCTTTCACTGGTATATGAAAGTTTCTAAATAGCTGAAAATAGTCAACAAGTGAGGTAAGGATTGTTGAAATCAGACTACAGAATGCAGAGGAAAAGACATATCTTTGCAAAGAAGCAATGAAGTCAGCAACGTGAACACTTCTGACAAACCCTGCAAATCAAGATTGAATACTTCCAGAACCATAAGCAAGTTCAGCCCTCAAGAAAAAGGAATGACTAGCCATGACTTCAAGCACAGTTTTATACACTGGGACTCATAAGTGTATTACAGAATTCCTATTTTCCTCAGTGAGATTCCTCCAATATCGCTTAATTGTATTTCATTTTGTTTCTCACACTGGCAAGTGTTGTTAATAAACATCATTGACTCTGCTTTCACCTTAAATAAGGCTCGCTAATTTTTAAAAAAATTTATTATTTTTGGCTGCCCTGTATTAGTTGCTTTGTGTGGGTTCTCTCTAGTTGGCGCGTGCAGGCTTCTCGTTGCAGTGGCTTCTCCTGTTTCAGAGCACAGAGTCTAGGTGCATGGGCTTCAGTAGTGGCAGCACACAGGCTTGGTAGCGGTGGCTCGAGGGTTTTAGTTGCTCTGTGGCATGTGGAATCTTCCCAGACCAGGGATCGGACCTGTTTCCCCTCCACTGGCAGGCAGATTCCTATCCACTGTACCCCCAGGGAAGTCAAGCAAGGCCCACTGCTTTGATGTATTTTTTTCCCCTGTTTAAATATATTTTCTCAGAAACAAGTCAATACACTTTCTCTCACTCTGGGGAGAACAGACAAGTTAGGCCTCTCAAAATTTAAAGATGTCACTCCTCTTAAGGAAAGTGATAATCAGTTCCGTAAATGTAAAATTAAAAAATGAAGACTTTCTGGAGAAAATACTCTACTGTTTATGCTTCCATGTGGTATTTATATAAGGAAAATTTTGTTGCTAAATTTGTGACAAGGAAAAAAAATAGATTTAACTGTAGATTGAGTAAATGGTCTTGATTACTTGGAACAGCAACCATGAAGGAATGAAATTGATAACAGATTATTCTTAATACTTTTAAACAATTTAAATAACTTACATAATGGCCTTCAAAATGTTTACTCATGTTCGTTTTTTTTTTTTTTTTTTAATGGAAGCGACTCAGAATAATTACATTGTTTTTCTCATTTTGGTCTAACACCAACTCTATATGTATTTCAGATTATCTTATAAAGGTGTAGAAAATAATGGTGGTATAATATTTTAGTATTTAAGTCTTGGGTTTATTTAGGTGAAAATCTGAATTACATTGGACTTCCTAAGTTTCCTATGCTGGTTGTACTGCTCAGATAAGCCAACATAGCCAATGAGTATTTAAACTTCTAAAAGTTTAAATTTATGTCTTGAAGTATACTGAATATACTAATATCTGTAAAGGGGAATGAATAGTTACAATTCTAGACACCAGAGGACTCAATTCATTCCCCCTACAATATTTGGTTTATATTTTTAGGTGTCCTGTAATTAATATATGATTCCATATATACACCAATATATGATTCCAACATCTTGTGTTCCGACATGTGTCTGCTTAAATGACAGATTCATGATCTATAGTTTCCTTGACTCTATTAAATTGATTTAATGAACGAATCATCTTTCGTTGCCTGCAAGTTTGTTCTCTCTTTGTCCTTTCCATTTGTCCTAATTTCCTGGTAGATTGGCTGACAGCAGAATACCGCTTTAGTTGGGGAATGCTGTTGTTGTTTACAAATATTTCTATATCTTGTTCGTATATGGCTGATGCCGGGCATATTACTACGTGTTCCCTTGACGAAAGTTCGGTGCAGTGGTTTGTTTGTTTTTAGTGCTCTGACATTTCAGAATCATAACCTTAATGTGTGCGCTGCACAGCTCTCAAACTTTTTTGAAGCGTCACCTTATTTCTTATTAGGCATCCATTTTTTCGCATGGCACTTGCTTTCTATCATAGCAACTACAAAATCCAGCTTTGCAGAGATATGATACCATAGTAAAGAGTGTAAAATAGTCTAATGTTGGCAGATTTACTATGAGATTACACCTCAATAAACTCAAGAAAGAAAGTAAAAAGGCAAAACAATACCAAAATTCACAGGATGGAGAGCACTGTAAATTCTTTTTTCATTTCTAAAAGGAGTGTTAGTAAGGTCAACAAAGTTGGAGAGGGAATTTGGCAGGCATCAGCTAAGGGTCGTACATACACTATCACGTGCTGTGGCCCAGAAATCGTACTTTTATCTCTGCTATATATGTGACCTCTGCTGTCCAATGAGACAGGTACAAGTCACGGGTAACTACCGAACACTTGTAGGGTTTCTAGTGTCACACGTGGTAATGATGAGTGTTTGTTTGTTTGTTGTTTTTTTTTAACGCAGTAAATCTCACAAACTTTTAAAATAGGTTGTAATTGAAAACTTTAAATTCCAGGTGACTGGTGTAACGCTCGGAGAAGGCAATGGCACCCCCACTCCAGTACTCTTGCCTAGAAAATCCCATGGACGGAGGAGCCTGGCAGGCTGCAGTCCAAGGGTCGCTGAGAGTCGGACACGACCAAGTGACTTCCTACTTTCACTTTCCACTTTCCTGCATTGGAGAAGGAAGTGGCAACCCACTCCAGTGATCTTGCCTGGAGAATCCCAGGGACGGGGAACCTGGTAGGCTGCCGTCTATGGGGTCGCACAGAGTCGGACACGACTGCAGCGACTTAGCAGCAGCAGCAGCAGCAGGTGTGATGCTAATAAGGGAAACCTCACTAAATTGAGTCAGGAGACCAGAAGGGGGAGCTCTCATGGATTACCACTCAAGTTCAAATACAGGAAGACTTGTCAATCATAGACCTAAACAGAAGAATCATCAATAGGAAAGAACAATCAGTTGTAGGCCCGGACAGAAAAAGATGTACCTTGTATCTCCTGCAATATATCAGCAACTCGGCCAATGAGAAACTGTCACCACCCTGATCTTTCACTTTTCCCCAGTGTCCTTTGGTTCAAAACAAGTCCTCTCAGCTTCTTTCTCTTTCTCTCTCAAAGAACGTTCCTTCTTCTCCTTTGTGTGCAATTTGCCTATGCTTTTGCCATAGTTTGCTTGTCCTGCTTTGTGATTCCCCTGCTATTTCTGAATCAACCCACTTTGTTGGGGAGAAAAACCCTAAAATTTTTATTCTAAAGGTCAACCCTGGCATTATTTTATTGGAATGGGCTGCCCTAGAGAAATGTGTATGTCCTTGAAAAGTCATAAGAGAATGTTCGTATCGTACCATTTCAGAATATCCTCAACTGGATAAGTATACTGAGATATATTCTTCCAAGGAACACACACAGAGACAAAGAACTACCTGAAAACTATGGTTAAATCTCATAGACGTTACGCTGAGTGAAAGAAGTCAGGCCCATACCCCTCCTTCCCAAACAAACAAACCCAGTTCTTCGGAGGGGTGTGTGTGTATGTGATTACTCTGAGCTCTTTCATGGACGTCATGAGGAAGCCTTTTGTGGTCTGGTGATTTATCATACCTTAGATCTTTGGTAATGCTTCACTAGTTATTCAGGTTGGTGTGCACCGGTAATCGTTTTGGAAGCGTATACGCTTTGAACTTTACACATGTTATTCCTCATTTTGTCAAACATCTAAAACCACTTGGTTATGGCTAATGTGATGTTGATACTTATTCTTTTCTTTTGGCCTGGGCTGGGAGGCAAAGTAAACTCGAAATACTTATTGGGCTATTTTGGCTGTCCTCAGACTTTTGGCTTTCCTTCACTATCAGATAGCTGATTACTTATTTATATGTTGCTCACAATCATTATCTTAAGTTGACCTTCAACTGTTAATACTGTGTCAAAGAGAAAATGTGGTGTTATTTTAAGAATAATTAATTACAATAATTATATTTAAGAATCTGCCGACCGATGCAGGGACACAGGTTTCATCTCTTGTGAGGGAATGTTCCATGTGTTGTGTGCCACACCTACGGAGCCCGCTGGCCTAGAGCCTGTGCCCGGTAGCAAGAGACGTTACCGCAAAGAGAAGCCCCTGATTGCCACAACTAGAGAGATGCCTATGCGCAGCAGCGAGACCCAGCAGTCAAAACTAAAATAAATAAATAATTATGGAAGAAAAAAATACTTATAAGCCAAGGAAAAGGGTGGTATGTGAAGTTGAGAAATCCTGATGAGGAAAGTAGTTCCACTAGGCTTAGCTATCTCAGACGTGTCAAAGGGAGGACTCTGGCAGGTATGACACACGGAAATTTGCCACAGTCATTTCACTACTAAACATTCAAGAAGTTTTGGAGCATCCACACGTAGCCAAGAATATTTACCTGATTAGTCATCTTCACCAGATCAACCAGTCCAGACTAGCTGTTTGATGGCTTTCAGCTTATCTATTTATCAAGGGTTCTTAGGAGACCCGGGTTCGATTCCTGGGTGGGGAAGATCCCCTGGAGAAGGAAATGGCAACCCTCTCCAGTATTCTTGCCTGGAGAATCCCATGGACAGAGGAGCCTGGCAGGCTACAGTCCATGGGGCCACAAGAGTCAGACACGACTTAGTGACTAAACCACCCCCTTAGCCTTCCTTAATCGATAGAAATTGATAAGAGGACAGACTAGAAACTCAGGTAAGGCTTTATTGGGATCCCTGCTGCAGCAAAACAAGTAACAGGTTCCCTTGTTTGCCCTGGGTGGGGGGCAGGGGGAGGGATGGTGTGCTGGTTCCTTCCACGGGGTGGGTGGAGGGGTCAGGCTACAGGACTGGCTCAGGGGGTTTGCCTGTGTGTTTCCTGGTGTCGTGTGCAGGGGGAATGTGCAGTACCCTGCTTTTGCTCCGGGCACCCTGTTTTTGGCACCAGTTCTTCGGAGATGACAGTTGGGATTTTGGTCTTTTTGTATCTTGTTGTCCACAATTTCCACCAAAGGCATACATGCAGTTATTTTTTGTCCCCTATTGTTTCTTTGTATTTTGTTGCTGGGGAAGACATTTGGATCTCAAGGACACAGCAGTGAGTGGTGGCCTGAAGCAAGATCTTTGTTGCCTGTCCAAGAATTGGACCAGGGTAGCCTGTGTGAAAACCAGGAATCCTAGCCACCAGTCCATCAAGAGCTAGGGCTAGAAGCAAAGTTGGCCTGACTAGCGCCTTCATTGAAAACTGAATTTCTTAAAGCGACAAAAGCTGAAAAGACAGGTACAAAGTGCATTATTAGAGCCACAGCACAAGTTGGAGGGCACACGGATACACAATTTATTTAAGACAGAAGCAAGGCAGAGAGACACACTCAGAGAGAAAGGGTGTGTGTGTCCTCCTTAACGAGAAGGAGTGTATCAGAGAGGTGATTCAGATCACTTATATAGGACATTTCTTCCGGGCGCAGAGGCCTAGGGCGAGGTTAACACCACCTATTAAGGGGTGGCTCCGTCTACCTCCTTTTTGACCCAGGAAAAAGCTTTGTAGGCATGGATAGTCTGCAAAGATCTCCTTGACCTCAAAAATACGAAATACGTGGTCTCTTTATTTCTATCCAAGCGGGACTCAGCTCTTCCTTGCTCCTCCTGATATCCTTATCTTAAAGAAGCTTTAGAGGTACATGGGATATTTAGTTGCAGCATGAAAACTCTTAGTTGTCCCAGGTGGGATCTAGTTCCTTGACCAGGGATCCAGCTCCGGCCCCAGGCACTGGGAAGTGTGGAATCTTAGCCAGTGGACCACTAGGGAAGCCCCTGTCCTTAGTCTGGAGTATCTGTCCACAGGAGACAGATTCCAGCTGCTCAGCGTGGGGCGCATGGAATTTCTGCCTCAGTTTGTCCAGGTGCAAACATTGCAGCAAAGGGTCCCAGGTCCCAGCCTGTCTCAGTAAGACAGAGGATACAGACAGGTGTTAAAATCTGTTCAGAGTCAAAACCACACCTGAAGCTGGAAATAAAATGAATGAAATTTCTGGTGAATGACCCAATTTTCACGAATGGAACTGAGTTCACGGCCAGTCGTGACGCCTAATGCGTTTTACTAGACATACACACAACACTACATCACAAAGACAACTGGATTTGAAAGGAACCGGTTTCCCCTGGACTGCTAAATGTTCTGTTCTCCCCGCTGAACGCCGTTATTTGAAAAAAGGTGTACAGGCTTCAGCCGACCGCCAGACCGGGGCTGGGCAGGACAAAAGTTAAGGCAGGCAGCCGAGCGCGCCGGGTCCCAAACACGTAGCGGGTGGGAGAACAGGAGCGGGAGGCGGACGTCGCTTCCCCAGAGGGCGCCCGCCGGCCGGTTGGCCGGGCCGGACGGCGTGGGAGGAGGGAGGCGGGGCCTAGGGCGGGGCGTGGGCTGGAGGGCTTCCCGTGACGTCACGGACGAGGCGTGTCGTATGTAGATACCCGAGCGCAGGGGCTGCTGGGCCGTCAGCTGGTGCTGAAACACGATACGGTCTCCCGTGGCGTGGGAGAGAACTGAGGAGTTTCTGCTTGAAAGTGCGTGGGTGCGCTGTGTGGAAGGTCCAAGAAGGGTCGGGGATGCGGGGAGGAAAGTGAGCGTGTGTGTACAGTGCAGGGCGTCTGAGGTTGCGGTGGGGCGGCAGGCGGGCAACTCATACTTACCTGGCAGGGGAGATACCATGATCACGAAGGTGGTTTTCCCAGGGCGAGGCTTATCCATTGCACTCCGGATGTGCTGACCCCTGCGATTTCCCCAAATGTGGGAAACTCGACTGCATAATTTGTGGTAGTGGGGGACTGCGTTCGCGCTTTCCCCTGTGCTCTTTGGTTGCTGAAAGTCAGACTATGGCTTTTTAAGTGTTAATAAGTGATCTTTAGCCCTTTTTATGGTGCTGTACGCTAATAACCCCATTGGTGTGACTTAACTGTTATTTACGTTTATGAGGTTAAGTAGGGTTCATATGTTATTCTTTTTCGGTGAGTGTTCCAAAGGACTGTTTTTTTTTTTGCAGGGCTAGTTGGTTAGAGTGGTTTGTTTTTTTTCCCTTGTGGACTATCGGACAGTCCTCTGAAGTGCCCCACTGCAATGACCTGGCCCCTTCGACATTCAGCTTCGTTTTTCACGTAATTCCTTCAGGATTCCTGAAAAACCGCAGCTCTATCTCGCCGGACTATAGATTAAATCTTACGGAGTGGTCTGATCTCCCCCAGATTGGAACTGGAAGGACGCTAGGTTCTAAGTAGTCCTCCGTCACCCTAACGTTACTGAAATTCACGGCTTTGAATCGGTGATGGTATATGAAACTGTATAATTTCCTGTTCTCACATTTTCTTATGCTTTCAAATGTCACCCTGCTTATTTAACTTATACGCAGAATACATCATGGGAAACGCTGGGCTGGAAGAAGCACAAGCTGGAATCAAGATTGCCGGGAGAAATATCAATAACCTCCGATATGCCGATGACACCACCCTTGTGGCAGAAAGTGAGGAGGAACTAAAGAGCCTCTTGATGAAAGTGAAAGAGCAGAGTGAACAAGTTGGTTTAAAGCTCAACATTCAAAAAACGAAGACCATGGGCAACTGGTCCCATCACTTCATGGGAAATAGGTGGGGAAACAGTGGAAACAATGTCAGACTTTATTTTGGGGGGCTCCAAAATCACTGCAGATGGTGATTGCAGCCATGAAATTAAAAGATGCTTACTCCTTTTAGGAAAGTTATGACCAACCTAGATAGCATATTCAAAAGCAGACACATTACTTTGCCAACAAGGTCCGTCTGACAGTCAAGGCTATGGTTTTTCCAGTGGTCATGTATGGGTGTGAGGGTTGGACTGTGAAGAAAGCTGAGCGCCGAAGAATGGATGCTTTTGAACTGTGATGTTGGAGAAGACTCTGGCGAGTCCCTTGGACTGCAAGGAGATCCTACCACTCCATCCTAAAGGAGATCGGTCCTGGGTGTTCATTGGAAGGACTGATGCTAAAGCTGAAACTCCAATACTTTGGCCACCTCATGCGAAGAGTCGACTCATTGGAAAAGACCCTGATGCTGGGAGGGATTGGGGGCAGGAGGAGAAGGGGACGACAGAGGATGAGATGGCTGGATGGCATCACCGACTCGATGGACGTGAGTTTGAGTGAACTCCGGGAGTTGGTGATGGACAGGGAGGCCTGGCGTGCTGCGATTCATGGGTCGCAAAGAGTCGGACACGACTGAGCGACTGAACTGAGCTGAGCATTAGGGTTTTTCCCCCAAAAACCAGTTCTACGCATCAGGTGGCCAAAACTATTGAAGCTTCAGCATCAGTTCTTGCAACAAATGTTCAGGACTGATTTCCTTTAGGATTGATTGGTTTGATCTCTTGTAATCGGGACAGTGGTGATTTTTTTTTTTTTTTTTTTAGTGCAGTTTTTTTTTTTTTTTTTGGCTACGGGTGTTACTGATGATTGTCGTGCCTAAGGCTGCGAGCGACTTTGCGCACGTACTCACTTGGTAATATGATGTTGCTGTGGTTTAGTCGCTAAGTCATTCCCGACTCTACGTTATTGCCAGGAGATAAGTACTTCTTCACACACATCCTCTGAACTTTGCACCACCATCTTGCTTGCATTTTGACTGCACTTTCCGTGTCACCTTAGAGTTTACACAGTTTGAGTTTTTAAAAACGTGTATCCTAGAGGCACCCTGGTATATTCTTAATAACAGAGACTTGCAATAGATTAGATTCAACAGTTTTTGCTGGGTACCTGAGCCCACGCTTGCGAGGTCCTAATGGAGAACTGAAGCCCACAAAAAAGAGCTAGATAGAAACTGCCTCAGTCTCTTGTTGCTTTTAAACCCTTAAACTCCCAACCTAAAAGAGAAGTGTCCTTCTATGCTATTTGTCAAAGAACAAAACAGTTACCTGGCCCAAGAGCTGGTGAAACATAAGAGCATCTGATAGGAAGTATACATTGCTGCGAGTCTGTTTGTATCAGCAGATAAGTACCTTTGTGAGGGGTAACAGTGCTGGTGGACCCTCCGGAGCTCTTCCCAGGGTCCAAACGAATATGACAACCACTTCTATTTCTCCTTTCCAAATCTCAGCTAGTA
>NW_020867929.1:0-42558 GCF_003369695.1 Bos indicus x Bos taurus | reverse complement strand
CCTATGGGCCCGCCCCCAGCCGCGTCCGGGTCTCTCTCTGGTCCCTGCCAAATTTCGCTGGGCCACTCCTCGTCAGTCTCCGAGCATGAGCCCCACCTATCCCTCTTCTTCCGGGCCCCGGGGCAGCCGCTGCAGAAGGATGGAGCCTGGGACCGGCACCTTCTCGGAGGAGCAATTCAGGGAGGCCTGCGCCGAGCTCCAGCGGCCCGCACTCTCCGGGGCCGCCTGGGAGCTGCTGGAGGAGACCCAGGGCATCAGCGTCTACCGGCTGCTGGACCAGGTAGCTGTCCGTCCCTAGAGGACCGCCGGGCGGCCGTCTGCGGGGACAGGGTGGGGGGTGCTTCCAGGGGTGTGGTGGAGTGGGAGGTGCTCCCGGGGGATGGGGGTGGGAAGTGCTCCCGGGGGCGGGGGTGAGGGACCGGACAGGGCAAGTTTTGCCAAAAGTTGATGGCAGAGTGAAAACGTGGGTCTGTGCGGATTCTTGCTTAGCCCCACCCACTTGCCTGCAAGGGACGTGAGCCTCTTTCCCACGTGGGGTGCCAGTGCTATCTGTGTGGCGGGGAGTATGTAAGATTGAATCCAGGAAGAAAAGCGACCGGGGTGTTCAGAGAGTGGATGTACAGGGTGGATGTGTGGTGTGAGGAATGTTGCTGAGAAGGGACCTACCGTCCACTCTAGTCATTTCACTAACTTGCTCCTTGGAGTGCTGCCGCTTTCCTTGTAAACTGCACCGAATAGCTTTAGCCTGAGAAAAAGTCTGGGGAAAAGTTGAAGGGTAGGAGGAATGGAGTTGCGGGGGGTCGGCAGGCCTTTGGAGCCAGGTAACCGGCCAGGTGGAATGATGGCCTGTCATTGGGTGTGTCCAGGGGTCAATGAGCAGTGAAGCTCAGTGTGGAGCAGGCAGAATTAATTTCTGAGTGTCATTTAAGCATTTACCTGGCTGCAAAAATGGACATGTTTCAGAAAAAACTTTTATCTTCTGGATAAAATTGTTTCATTTTCCGCACAGGCCACTTCCAGGCATTTGCCAAATGTTGGCAATTCACTGCTCAGATGTATCTGATGTCTGGCCCCTTTCCCTTCCCTTTTTCCCCTTGACCTTTGTCACTCTGAGTGCCACCTCTTCCCTAAAATGGCAGTGATCTTCTGACTTGCTTTTTGGCCTTCCACCCTTTCCCTTCCATCCTGCACACCTGAAATCAAGCACCTGAAAGAGATTGTGATCTTATTCATGCCCCTTCCAATGGCCCTGTTGATTGTGTAAAAAATAAAACCTACAGTATAGCCTACTCATTTCATGCTGTCTTACGCTCAAGGCACCGTAAGTGCTCTGCAGACACTGACTTAGTCCTCACATCGGTGCCATGTTGTCAGGCACTATATGGACTATCACCTTATTACCAATTTGGAAAATGGATATATGGAAAGATTTAAATTGAAGCTCAAGACTCACTCTGGGGTTGGAACTCAGCTTTCTAGCTCCAGGACCTACGCTATTGATACACTCCTCCCACTGACTCTAGGAGGGCAAGTATGCCAGGTGGGCTGTGCTCAGGGGACTAGGCTGGTCCAGGGCCCATGGCTCCTCCCACTCCGGTCCTGTCCTCCCATCAGCCCTGACCACTCCCCTCACATCCCCTGAAGGGCTGTGCCTTTTATCCCACAGCAGCCGCTGCCTAAGCTGAGGCAGAATGTCTGGCTTTGTATTGTTTCCATGTGTATTGACATGGAGCAGGGCCCACCTCCCTCCTGGGGGGAAGATGGGTATCAGAACTGTTCCTATCCCTCTGAACCATGATATAAGTCTTATTTCCACCTGTTCTGGGCATGAGGGCAGTTATAATACATTGATGTAAGCTACAAGTCTTTCCAGAGAGCTCCCGTAAGTTGGAGGCCATATGCTGGCCTTGAGCCCCAGCAGCTAGGCTGGGGCCACTGCCCATGGCCACCGTGATCTGCACGTGCATTCAGTGTCTAGGGACCCTGCTGTGTCAGGTGCGAGCCCTTTCCTAGAGCCTTAGTTGCACATCCAGTGTTATTTGCTGCCTGACCCATTTTGCTAGAGCCTCATTTTCTTTCCAAGTTGATTCCCATCCTTTACTTTCCTCCTGGAGGAGAATTCCATCGAATCCATCAGTTAGTAAATCTTGTCTTCTGAATGCCACTCCACGTCCAGTGAATTCGGCTTGTCCTACCCTGCCTAGACCTGCACTTATCTCCCCTAACACCCTGTGCCCTCTTCTGTCTGGTGATCCAGTGTGGTTTCATCCACCATGCATGCTGTTGATATTATGTGACTCTGTTTCCTCTTCCCCACACTTTCCTGCCTAGAACCATTGTGCATATGGCCTTGGGTCCCCAGGTCCCTGACTGGAGGTCCAACCAGAAAATCCTGGCCCCTCTGTTAATGTTCACCTTGGTTTACATACCAGACTATTGCCCAGGTCATTCCAGGTCAGGGTTTTCATTGCAATTGTTATCATCTGGCTTTTTCAGTTCTTCCGACTGGTGTACAGAGTGGACTTGTTTGGGGCCCTTTAATGTTAGGGGACTAGCAGAGGGTCTTATTGATCCACCTGACTTTTGATGGAGTTGCATTAAGACCTTTCCTTCAGTCCCATCAATAGACACATTATTCACCTTATTTCCTAATAACCATCTACAGATTTCCACCCTGCTGGAATGAGTCCCTTGATTCTTCCTATCTCTTCCTATTTCTTGTTAATGTGAAACCCATGAGCAGAAGGTGAGACAGGTAATCCGATAAGGCTTCTTGAAATGCTTGATTTTGTTTCAGTAAGGTTACGTTTGGTACCCATACAAAAATAACGCTTTTCATCAAAGTTCTTGCTAAATCTTTGTTGAGTAAGGGACATGTTCAATGGATGAATGTCCTGATTATGGTAAAGGCAGTCCATCATGGTTTGCATACAAAGCATATTAGCTGTTTCATCAGGGGTGTACCATTTGGAATTTATGGAATAAGAAGAATCAGACAGGCCCCCTTCTCAGACTTTTCAGTGACTTTTATCCAGTTGAACCTGGATGGCTGTTCCACAGGGAATAACCCGCTGTGAGTCTGCATTAGGGAGGAGTGATCATGATCTAAAAATGATGCTGTAACGAAGTTACCATCACATGATTTGAAAAGACTGACATAAGCATACAGGTACTTGAGAGAGTTTGCAGTATGACAGATAAATTGTATTTTAAAGTAAAAAAAATTGTGGCTTCTTTTTAGTAGACTCGAATAATTCTGAATCTTGTTCTTGCACAAATGGCTACTTTTGATACTTTTCCGTTTTCTCTTTTCCTATTAAATCACAGAATTTTAGACTTAGAAAGTCTCTTTGCAACCATTCTGTCCAATTCCCATCACCCTTTCTTTTTTCTTTCTTCCTGCTTTCTTTGCCTACTCTGTTTCCTTGTTCTCACCTTCTTTTTCTCTCCCCAAGTGTAGTGCTAACTTATCTTTACATGGCCCCTTAATATACAAAATGCTATTACATGTAAGTTTTCATTTATCCCTCTCAACAAATATAGAAGATAGGTAGAGACAGGTTTATTTTCCTATTTTATGGATGGCAGGTAAGACCCAGAGCGAGCCACACAAGCCCTCATAGCTAGTAATTAGACACGAACCAGTGTACTTGGATAAACTCAGTACCAAATATATAGCTTGCTTCAATTCAGAACTACATTCTTTTTCTCCAAGCTAAGCAAAGCTAAACCAGTCAATTCTAAAGGAAATCAGTCCTGAATATTCCACTGCGGGGACTGATGCTGATGCTGAAATTCCAATACTTTGGCCACCTGATATGAAGAACTGATTCAATTGGAAAAGACCCTGATGCTGGGAAAGATTGAAGGCGGGAGGAGAAGGGGATGACAGAGGATGAGATGGTGGATGGCATCACCGACTCGATGCACGTGAGTTTGAGTAAGCTCCGGGAGCTGCTGATGGACAGGGAGGCCTGGCGTGCTGCAGTCCATGGGGTCGCAAAGACTGAACTGACCTGAAAGCCAAGCTAGGGCAACACTGCTGTGTGCTATGCTAGTCTATGTGGTGCTGTGGAAAAGAGCATGGATTTTGGAGGCAGACAGTGTTGAGTTGCAGTCTCTGCTCTGTTCCGCTGTCATTCATTTATTCAGGAGATGTTCACTGCGTGCCTCCCATGTGGGAGTGCCCTGACAGACACTGGGCATGAGCAGGGAGCAGGCAGTTGGAGCTGCTGGTTCAGTGAATGAGCTTCTTAAACAATAAACAGTACTCACTGATGATAATAAACATAGTATATAATGAAATGGCAGCTGAAAAATGCTACAGAAACAGTAAAGTGGGATGAAGGGATACAGAGATGTTATGGCAGAGGTGGGGATATCCAGGTGTGCTTTAGATACAGGGAATCTGGAAAAACCCTCTTCCAGAGGTTAACAATTGAGTGGAGATATAAATGAAAGAAGAGATTGCGCCCTGCCAATATCAGAGGAGAAATGGACCAGAGAGTGTTCCTCAAAGCTCAAGAGCTGCCTGGGGAGCTCTCAGGTCACCTCTCAGCCCTATTAGAGCCCCATCGTGAACAGAGTTGAAGTGGAGCTTGGATGGTCCTTTTGAGAAGTTCCCCTTTCGCCTAGAGGCTGATTATTCTGTCCTGTCTACTTTGGTGTGTTTGCTGCTGCTGCTGCTAAGTCACTTCAGTCGTGTCCGACTCTCTGTGACCCCATAGACATCAGCCCGCCAGGCTCTCCTGCCCCTGGCACTCTCCAGGCAAGAACACTGGCGTGTGTTGCCATTTCCTTCTCCAATGCATGAAAGAGAAAAAGTGAAACTGAAGTTGCTCAGTCGTGTCCGACTCTTAGTGACCCCATGGACTGCAGCCTACCAGGCTCCTCCGCCCATGGGATTTTCCAGGCAAGAGTACTGGAGTGGGGTGCCATTTCCTTCTCCGTTGGTGTGTTTGAAATGCTTAAAAATAAAATATGTTTTTGTTGCTTCTTTTTGTTTTTTCATGTGAAAGCTTTCCAAGAAGTTGTAATGAGCGTGCTGTGTTATAACCATTGCAGTAGAGGGAACGCTGAGTGCTAAGTTCCAGAGCCAGGCTGACCTTCCTCCTTTTCCAGGAGGGGCCAGAAGGACACAGGACCAGGGTGAACCTGGTGTTGGAGAGTGGCCCCCACTTACTACTTGGGGGATATAGGCCGGCTGCTGTTTCATTTAAAATCTCAGCTTCCTCATTTGCAAAACAAGTCTAATTCTTGCTTTTTAGGATCATTGGTTTCTGACAAACATTGAATGAAATGATCCATGGCAGAGTAATTCTTGACCTTGAGCATACACTAGACTCATCTGCAAAGCCTGTTAACATTCATCTGCAAAGCCTGTTAAAATTCACAGTTAATATCCTGCTCCGTTTCAGATTCAGTGGATCTGGGTGGGACTTGAGAGTTGGCTTTACATTCTTTACTTCTCCTCCTCCTCCTTTTTAACATTTTGTTTTTACGAATGGCCACGTGATACTGAAGCTCCATGGATTATACTTTGCGAACCACTGATGTAAGGGGAGCTTCTCACGTGCTGCTCGAGGTGCACCACCCCACGTGGTGGCACCGAGAGGCAGGAGAGGGAAGAGCGAAAAGGAGGACTATCTTAAGGTGGAAGTCATGTCCACGTGAAGACCAACTCTTCCTGGTTTTTCAGTGTCCACTTGGGAGTGCATGTGGTCCCCTGAACAGCAGGGAGAAGGTTCCCTTGGAGAGAAGGGTCATGGGTCATTTGCAAAAGCTTTCCCAGAGATCTGCAGTCAGGTCTCCCTGGAGCTTTAGGCTGGATACTATGCCAGTAGACACTGTGACCTGCCTGTAGATGGAGTGAAACTGGCATGCAGAGCTCACATCATTGATTTAGACCAAGAAAATGTTGGTCTGGAAAGATCTGACTGAGGGCTTGACTTCTTACGATTTGAAACCAAGTGTCTGGCACTGTGTGAAGCGGCTGCCTTTGTCCTTGCAAAGGTCTTCTCATCAGTGAGTTTGGTCAAGAGAAGACAGTACTTTCCCAGGGACTGTTCTTTCCTGTGCTGTTGCCCTACTGAACTACTGAGAGCCTGGCCTTACTCGGAAAACTGGGTTCAGCCGTGCTGTGTCGAGAGATAGCTTGGCCTTTTGGAAGGAAGCAGTGATTAAACTGCCATGGAAACGGATTACCTCAGTGGTGAGAAGCTTCACTCTGATTTCCCAGATGGGATGGTAATCTGACTTGCATCACGGACCTCTTCACTTCTGGGTGAAGGACTCTTCTCCCTTTTCCCATCCTACTAGGTACTAACATGATCGATGGAGCAGTTGATGCATTGGGGACACCTACAGAGCCATATGTACGAGTGGGTAGGACCACCGTGGCTAAAGCTGAGCAGCATGTGCAGCCTTCCTCTACTTGCTGCCACTGGTGCAGGTCTGCTCGCTCTCTCTGTCTCTCTCCTGCCCCATCGCCCCTCAGTGTAACTGGATAGATAATGTTGGAGCCTCAGCTCTCTCTCCTCACTTCTCTCAGGACGAGCCTGTGGTGTGAGGCAGCATGAAGATGCTGACTGATCACAAGGTGCTGGTCCAAGATTTGAAGGCATGCCTTAGCGGGGAGGGGGGAGCAGGATCCCCCAGGCCTGTCTGAGGGTGTAAGTCAGACTTTGTATTGCACAGCTGGTTTGGGGCTGTTTGAATACACCCTAGTAAGAAGAAACCTCCAAAATACTGCTTCATGACCCATTCAAGCAGTGTTTCAGAACTTACTGTGTGCCTGCATTTTGGTGATGCCTGATGTATTCATCAGACAGAAAGTTCATACCTTCCAGAAACTTTAAGACAATAAAACAGGCACCTTTTATGCAATGTCTATCTGAGTTCCTGACCTATAGCATATGTTTTTCTCCCTGAAAAGCTTCTTTTAACATTTCTTCCAGAGCCAGGTCTGCTGCTGATGAATTCCCTGTTTCTGTTTGTCTGAAAAAGTTTGTATTTCTTCTTCACTTTTGAAGGATGGGTTCATTGGGTATAGAATTCTAGGTCAGTGATTGATTTAGTGTATATTTCACCCTACCTTTTCTCTTTTTGCAGAGTGGTTTCTGATGAGATGTCTGCTCTAATTATCATCGGTATTCCTCTATAAGTAGAGTGATGGCCCTTTCCTTCCTGACAGCTTCTTTTAAGATTTTCTTTTTCTCTTTGGTTTTCTGGGTTTGAATATGTTTTGTTTAAGAGTGTTGTTGCTTATCCTGTATGGTGTGCTCAAGATCAGCAGATTTACTTTGAAGAGTGGTCTGAGCTTAAATGGTAAAGCCACATGTGATTTAAAATAAAATATAATATATTTGGGGTTTATAATGCAAAGATTCCTCTCTTGCATGTGGAGTAGCAGTATGACTCTAGTAATCCAGAGCTTTTCTGGACTGTATGTTTTTAGAAGTGGTGGCGGCAATGGTCTAAAGCAGGGATTGCAAATTTTTTTTTTTTTTCCTGTAAAGAGCCAAATAGAAACTACTTTAGGCTTTATAGACTAAGAGGCTGTATATTGACTTACATAACCACTTTGAAATCTAAAAAACTATTGTTAGCTGTGGACTGTGAAAAATAGACAGCATGACAGATTCAGTAACTCCTGGTCTAAAATACAGTTCTGATGCTTAATTGCTCTGAGGTTTTGGGATTTATGAACCTAGGGCCCTAGCTGAGTCTCAGCTTCCTCATCTGTAAGCTGGAGATAATTCCTTTTCTGCCAGAGTTGTGCCAGGGATCCAATGAGAGGATACATTTTGAAGCCCCTAGTAAATTAAATGGTGTTTGCTGTGAGTAGGGTGATCTCTGTTCTACTCTACCCTTCAAGACCTGCATTATGTTTGTCCTGGTGAAACATATGACAAAGCTCTTTCACTCAGAACTGTCCACTAGAATGTTCAATCACATGGTCGCCTTGGCCAGAGCTCTGTCTACTCTGACGGCTTGTTGTTTCTCTAATAATATGTTGGGAGAGGCCAGTGACGCTTGGAGGCGGGATCATAGGCTGTGAACTCTGCCGTCATATCGCTGGCTTCAGGTCCAGGTTCTTTTGCAACGAATGAGCTTCAGGTCAAGCTCATTACTTGTGTGACCTTAAGTGAGTTTCATAATCTTCTAGTTTTAACAGCTGTATTTCTTGAGGTATCATTTAAGTACCTCAAAATTTACTCATTTTAAGTGTATAGTTCACTAATTTTTAGTAAGTTTATGGAGTCACACATCCTTCCCCGAGTCTAATTTTCGAATATTTGTGTTATCCCCAAAGAAACCTGTTCCCCATTTGTAGTCATCCCCTGTTTCCGTTCCCAGTCTTAGACAGCCACCAAGCTACTTGGTGTCTCTGCAGATTTGCATTTTTCTGGGTAGTCTGGGGCAGGAACACTGGGTTAGGGACTGGAAGGAAAGTTTCCCATCCAGGTTTTGCCAGCAGGAGTCATCAGCTGCCTTTTGATGCGTTGCTGTCATTTTTTTCATAAGGATCTAAGACTCCTTCCAGCTCTGAGAGCCTGTGCCATCTTTATTGACATCTTTAGCTTGTCGTTTGGAACAGTGGCTTGGAGCAAGTGTGCAGAGAGAGTAGAGCCATATTAGGAGCCGTCGTGGGGAGAAGAAGGGGACGGTGCCCTCCTCTCTCTGGCTGTCCCCAGAGCTAACTGTAGAACTCGAGCAAGTATGTCACCTCTCTGAGCTTCATGTCATAGGGACGTGACACCAGTGTCCCTATTGATACCACAGGGCTCTATTGAGATTACACAAGATAGTGAACCTAAAACTAGAACCTGCACTGTGTTTAGAGAAATGAATGTTCGTATTATTGAAAGAGTTTATAGCAGGTCAGAGTGATTGGACAGCTTCCAGCGCAGAATGCATGGCAGCTGTAGTGATGCTGACAGATCACCAAGGCAAATCCATTCCAAGCTGAAAAGCCAAGTGTAAACCTTGCCTGACTGTTTTCTCAGGCCCAAGAATATAGTGGGCCCATGGTGGTTGTTGCTGTGTTTTTTTTTTTCCCTGTGGTACATAGTAGAAGGAGGTGGAACTTTCTGTAATAGAGTGTGTGAAGTTTCAGATTTCTATGCAGAATTAAATATGCTGCAGTTTAATGTCCATTAATTGTGTCCATTATCTCTTATTCTCTTCCTTAACTATTTGTTTTAGTAATGCTTATGTATTTTTGTACTATTTTAATGAATTACATAGTGTAGTATTGTGTGCTATTTTAATGAACTCCATAATGAATCACACAGTCTCACATGCTTGGAAATGTTCAGAAGTCTGATCAGTACTGTTTTGTCAGTCTACTTTAATGCCAAATAAGAAGCAAACCTGGACTTAGATTGGAGGACATTGTATTAGGAAGAATACTTTGACCATAAGATCCGTGAGTTTCTCAGGGGAGAGGCAGAAAGGTCTTTTTTTTTTTCCCAGAGAGAGAGGAGTCAGCAAGACTGAAACCGCTTGTGGGGAAGTGAGGTGAAGGTGGTCTGCTGAAGAATAGAACAGAATGTCTTACCCTGAGGCCAGTTCATTCTCAGCAGGGCTGGATGCTGCTTAGAATGAGGCTGGGCCAAAATTTAGAGTCTGGAGGAAGGAGATGCTTAACTAGTTTGGTGAACAAGCGTTTTGTGCCTATTGATCCTTGAAATAAGTAGCTTAGAGGATCATTTGTGGGACCGTCAAAGGGAATTTAGAGGTGTTGTGTCTGGCCTTGTGATAGGTAAACAAAGGGTGTGTGTGTGTGTGTGTAAAAGTGATTCTTTTGTGATAGCTGTTTTTTGAAACACAAAGCATGGGAGAGTTTCTTAATCTCTGTTGTTTTTCAGGATCGCAGAGCTCAAATAAAATTCTCAATAAGAACCACTTGTAATGAGTAGGATTGCTTGTAGCTGCAAGTAACAGAAAACTGGATTAACAAAGTCTTAAACAAGTGAAAAGGGAAAGTGAAAGTTACTCAGTCGTGTCCGACTCTTTGGACCCCCTGGACTATACAGTTCATGGAATTCTCCAGGGCAGAATACTGAAGTGGGTAGCCATTCCCTTCTCCAGGGGATCTTCCCAATCCAGGGATCGAACCCAGTCTCCTGCATTGCGGGCAGATTCTTTACCAGCTGAGTCACCAGGGAAGTCCCCAAAGAGGGGTTTCTATTTCTCACCTAGCAGGTAGTCCAGAGGTTAGCAGTTGCTGGCGTTGAATCAGTTGATCAACAATGTCAGTAAAACTCTGAATATTTTCACTCTGCTTTCTCATTTTTATTGTCTCTTAATCACAAAATAGCTGCTTCAGCTCTAGAATCATACCCATATTCAAAAGAAGAAAGAATCGTCTTATGGCTGCCTCTACCTGTAAAAGAGATGAGGAAAATTATCAGCTGTGCAATTTTCTTAGTAAGAAAGAGAGTATATGCTATAATGAATCTCCCGTTTCTTCTGGGAATTATATTCTACACATGGTATCAACTGATTCTCTACCATTGACTAATTCTTTTACCACCTGTAGTGTAGGAAATTACAGTATCCTGTAATCAGTGCGTCATTAGAAAAGTATGTTGTTTTTCGGTTGTTCAGTCGTGTCCAACTCTTTGTGACCCCATGGACTGCAGCACGCCAGGCTTTCCTATCCTTCACTGTCTTCCAAAGTTTGCTTAAACTCATGTCCATTTAGTCGATGATGCCATCCAACCATCTCATCCTCTGTCTCCCCCTTCTCCTCCTGCCCTCAATCTTTCTGACATCAGGGTCTTAAAAAATAGTGGATATTTATACAAGTGGTTCACTGTGCTATACAGTAGAAACTAACCCTAAAAGTAATGTAAAAAAGAAAAGCATGCATTGCATTTTACTTTGGATAAAGAAATTGAGCCATTCTTAAAAGTGTTTTTCTGGAGGACCTTCAGGAAAAGCCAAGCACCTTTTGAGTATACTTGTTTAGTCATTTATTGAAATGTTAGAATTTCAAAACGTATCTGCAAAAAATTTTGCACCAGAATTATATCTCTAATTTGAAAGAGAATTACACATCAGTACATTGCCCAAATAAAACTAAGATTTATGCGTCCTCCTACTAAATTATTTGTACAAACAGTGGTACCCAGTCCTGGTGAGATGTTTCTTTGCTACTGGTGAGAGTATAAATAGGTAAAATTCTTTCTTAAAGATTTATAAAAAGTATAAAGAGCATTAAAATGTTAATGTCATTGACCCTAAAATTGATCTCTGAAGAGGCATTTTGCTTGCCTAATGAGGAAGTTAGAATTAGGAACCAGGTTTGTCCATTTGGAATAATTTTTCCAGCAATGTTCATAATTGTGAAAATATATGGAAACAGAAATAACTTACAGAATAATAAAATTAGCTGATCACTCAGTTTCAAAATGATGTCATTAAAAATAGGAATACAGTCTGTTTATACTATCTTACTCCCATTGTATAACACATAGAAATATTTATTTACTCAAAAAATATGCAAAATATTCAGTTGGTATTTGAGGATTATGAAGTTACATGTTTTAGTTTTCTTTATTATTTTTGGCATCTTCTAATTTTTCTCAATGAATATGACTTACTTTTATAATTATGAAAATTTCATTTTTAAGAGACATAATGAAAATGTGAGTTTGTTTCTTTTGAAACAAACCCCTTCTTTTGAAAGGAATGAGGGGTAAAAATTGCTTTGACCCGGAATTTGAGTGGGGCTACTCGGTGCTTGAAAAGAGCATTTTATGGACGGACTAGCAAAGGTGTCACCAAGCACTTTGCTTCTCCGGTGTTCCGGCATTTCTCAGTCCTGCCGTGAAGGGACTGTTTAAAGGCAGTCGTCATAGTAGTTCCTTCTTGGGTATTCACGTAAGTCGCATCACTCTCTTTTTCTCTTTTAGAGGGCTTTCTGTTTTCTGTGGTATTACTGGAGTGAAGTCACTAAGAGCAGAAACTACATTCAAAAGGGAAGGGGACTTATTCCAGGAAACACTTTGTCTTCATGTGTCCAGATAACCAAAGCTAACTCATGGAAGCTGAGAAGATCTTTTTTTCCATACATAATTATCCCTTTTGCGCACTGTATAGAAAATCAGTTCAGTTCAGTCACTTAGTCGTGTACGACTCTTTGAGACCCCATAGACTGCAGCACGCCAGGCCTCCCTGTCCATCACCAACCCTGGAGTTTGCTCAAACTCATGTCCATAAGTCCATGATGCCATCCAACTATCTCATCCTTCGTCATCCCCTTCTTCTCCTGCCTTCGATCTTTCCCAGCATCAGAGTCTTTTCTAAGGAATCGGTTCTTCGCCTCTGGTGGCCAAAGTGTTGGAGCTTCAGCACCAGTCCTTCAGCATATAAGTGATATGCTATCACTTATATATGGAATCTAAAGTAGGACACAAATGAGCATGTTTATGCAACGAAAACAGACTAACAGATATAGAGAACAGACTTGTGGTTGCCTGGGGGAGATAGAGCGGGGGTGTGAAGGATTGGGAGTTTGGGTCTGGCAGATGCAAACTTTTACATGTAAGATGGGTGAACAAAAAATCCTACTGTATAGCTCAGGAACTACATTCAATATCCTGTGATAAATTAAAACATAATGGAAAAGACCATGGAAAAGAAGGTATGTATATCTATAACTGAGTCACTTTACTAAACAGCAGAATTTAATACAACACTGTAAATCAACTATACTTCAATAAAAAATGGTAAAAAGAGAAGCAATATATCATATATTGCAATTAGGGATTTGTGGATTTTAGCATTACATGCCATTTAAATTTTCTTCACATTTTATAATTTTTCTTAATTAATATGAATTATTCTTATAGTTATAAAAATTCACTTTATTGTTTCAAAGACAAAATGAAGTTGTGAATATGTTTGCTGAGGTCCTCTTTCAAAGGAAATGATTCTTTGATGCAAGAATTCGGATGGGGCTGCTAAACACCTGTAAAGAACATTTTATTGATGGACAAGGAAAGGTGTCATCCCACAATTTGTCCTCTGGTGTTCTGGCATTTTTCAGTCCTGCCATGAAGACAGTGTTTAAAGAAAGTTGTCATGATCGTTCATTCTTGGGTATTCACATAAATCACACTGTTTTATTTTTCTCTTCCTTGAGGGCTTTCTTTTTTCTTTTCTGTAATATTACAGGACTGAAGTCCCTAAGGGCTCAAATGATCGATACATGCAGGAGGGCTGGGAACTAGTTCCAGGAAGCAGTTTGCCTTCATTTATCCAGATAACCAAAGCTAATTCATGTGAAGTTGGGGAGATCACAATCTCTACACATAGCTATCCTTTTTGCTCACTGTGTATAGATAACGGGGCCACACTATTCCTGAACAGAAGGTAATTCTTTGTCTTCCCAAGCTAACTAAAACGTGTGTGGGTGTAGATATGTGCTGGTATAAAGCCTCATCCTCTGTGAAGTTGATGGGAGGAGACAGGAGGAGGAGGACTTTTCTCTTGACTCCCTCCCTCCTGTGGGGTTCCATGGCACAGCATGCGTGGAGGTCAGACCTACCAGTCTCTCATTTGCTCATTGGAAACTCTTGGTATAATGCCACGTGCTCTCAGAGCTGAAACACCCGTATGAATTCAGTTTCAACTTTACTTTCCTTTTTCCTCCAGGTACTTTCACAGACATCTGAGATTCCTAAACTGAGAATTATGGTTATGCCACCTAAGTCAGGAGACCCTTGAAGCCTCAGGATCTCTAGACAGATTTTCACGTTTACACCTTGACTTCACATAAGTTCTTGGAACAATGTTTAAGAATGTAGGTTCATTCCTCTGGGGTTAGCCATTAGGACTGCGTTAGCACCTGGAAGTAGAGGTACATTTAAAAGGTTCATTTTTGTTTCTTGTGTTTGTTTCTGTACTGGAACTAAGTCATTAGTTTAATCCTAACAAAGAACCCTTTGCCAAGAGGGTCAGGAATTGTACAATAAACTTTTTGGCAGGGGTGTCAGGAATTAGTTGCCATTGTACAGCGAGTGAAGTGTATCCCCTCCAGCCTACATCCTCACAGAATATGGCTTGAAAACAAGGAAAATCTCTTGTACTTAGACATTTAGAAATGATCTTTTTTTTCTGAATAAAAAGGACTGTGATTTGAAGCTGGTGTTTCTTTCCCCATTTTGTTCTTTTTTAAATCTTTTTAAAAATTTTTAATTGGAGGATAATTGCTTTACAATATTGTGTTGGTTTCTGCAATACAATACAACAGCATGAATCAACCATAAGCATACATATATCCCCTCCCTCTTGTAGGTCTCCTCCATCCTCCCCTTTCACCCCACCCCCCCGACCCCTGCCTCTAGGTTGTCACAGAGCACTAGGCTGAGCTCCCTGCGTTATACAACAGCTTCCACCAGCTTTCTATTTCACATATGTTAATGTATATGCTCAATGCTACTCTCTCAATTTGTCCCACCCTCTCCTTCTTCTGTTGTATCCACAAATCTGCTCTCTATCTACATGTATCCTTTTTCATTCTTTTATACACAAGTTTTTTATAGAAAAAAAAAAACAGTTGCTGAAAAATTCCATCTTGGAATTGGTAAAACAATAATGTTTGGGGTTTCATTATGGCCCATGGTTATCTAAAATAGTCTGAACTCTGCCTATGTGACATTTCCACATGAGTGTTTAATAAGCACTTCAAACTCAGCATGCTCAAAGTAGAACTCTCGGTCAGCCCACAGGTCACCACCTCTGCAAGCTTTCTCTCTCTCAGGAAATGGATATCCCATCTACCTGGTTGTTTAAGCAAATGTTAAAAGATTTGTTCTAGCTATCTCTGTCTCTACAGCCAATCTGTCAGCAATTTCTGTTGACATTACTTGCAAAATGTTACCCTAAATTACTGACTTCTCCCCATCACTATTGTTACCACTCTAGCCAATCATCAACCTCTCTTCTCTGGATCATTGTACTGGTCTTCTAACCCATCTCCTTACTCATTTATGTTCTATTTTCTACCAAGAAGCAAGAACTATTAAAAAAGAAAACAATTTCCCTATTTTAAGTTATTGACTGGCTTTCCATAGTTACTAGAATAAAATCTTTTTGCCCACTGCCTTGGTTCACAAAGCCCTCTGGACCCCGCCCCCACTACTTCTCTGACAGCAGCTCCTATCACTTTTCCCCATCACAGTTCTCTGGTCTCCCTGACTTTCTGTTCTTTGAGGAAGACAACCAATCCATCAGCCTGTGGGCCTTCTCCCTACCAGGAATGGACATTTCTCATCTACCTATGGCCAGCTCCTTCTAATACTCAGAAGAAACTCTTCTGATAAATCCCTCATAGAGACATTCCCTGAACACCTGGTGATATACAACAAACCACCAGCCCCCCAAAACTAGACACCATTTATCACATCACCTCCTTTTATCCTACTTAAATTACCTGGGTACCTGTCACCAGCCCCTGTGGTAAAGAACAAATAGAACTATGAGAGCAAGATCAGCAAGATCTTCACCTGTTCTTTCACCATTGCATTTCCAAGACTGCAGAGGAGATGCCCAGTAGTGAGATGGCACAAGCAACTATTTTTCATATGCTGTGTAATAGCAACTGGGGAATCAATAGGCTGTTTCTGTCTGTTCTCATTTTACAGCCAACTGGACTTTATGAGTATAAGTTCATTGGTACCCTGAGAGCTCCACCAGATCTACTTGTAGATATCTGTATGGATTTAGGCTATATAAGACGGCAGATCCCACAAGTTACAGGTGAGTGACATGTATTCCTTAGAAAAAATCGGTTAGAAGGTAGAATCTATTGCTATTTTCTCTAACCAGCAGAAATCAATAGGTTTACTTTCTATTATACTATGTTTCGTTTTAAATTTTGGCTTAAATTCTGAGGTGCTGTGCTGAAATATGCCTTCAATATTTCTAGGACTTCCTTTTTATACTTTAATAGATTCACTCTCCTATTTGCTCCTGTTTGAACTTACTACAAGTTTGTTGTCATCATACACACACACACACACACACCTGGAAGAGCATGGAAGACTTCTTGGAGAAAGTGGTGTCTGAGCTTTGTTTGACAAATTGAACCAAAGTTTTATAAACAGCAAGAATATATATACATGGTGAGGTGAAAAGTGAAGGGTGAGTGGGTTAAGGACGTTTGGCCCAGGAAACAGTATGAGTAAAATGAAGAAGGCATGAAACAATATGATTTTTTTTTTTTAAATCTGTGAGCAGTTGGGTGCTTTTGGGTTGTTGGGGTAGCAGAATCTGGAATTAACCTGGGAGGAGAGTCCAGAGACCCAAGGGCCTAGGCTGGTCACCTGGCTACACTTCTTAGATTTTTTCCCAGAAATGATTGAGAATTATGAGTGGCATTAAATAGGGGATATTTCTGGCACTTAGAGTGGGGAGTGATCTCTGCTGTCCCAGGCACAATGGACCAGACACAGCTAGCCCAGGGGCCAGAAACCCTGACAGGCACTTGCTGTGGTTAGGAATGCTGGTTGCAAGGAAGAAAAGCTAGCAAATTGCAGTGTAATGAAAGGCAAAAACATTTATTGGTTCATGACATTGAAAATCCACGGCTGTCTGGCTTCCAGGATAGCTGCACATAATAGTTCATTTCTCCAGCTGAACTCTGCCTTCTTCTGTATTGACCAGATTCTCAGGCAGATTCTGTGTCATGCAGAGAGGCCACCAGAAGATGCAGGCTAACATTCTAACCGAGTACACAACCCCAGAGGAACAGGAACTTTCCTACTGATGGCATCCAGAGTCTCAGGATTGGCTCTTATCGCCTCAGCCTGGATCATATATTATTTCCTTCAGCATGCTTGTCATGGTTTAGGGCCACATACTATTTTCAGCTACTCTTACTTTATGGGGAATGGTGGTGCCGTATATTCGAGGGAGAAGCCAGGTGTTCTCTGGCCATCTCCCTGCCAGTTGTGATTCAGTCATGTGCTGTAGCCATTTACAAAGCCTCTGATGTGTGGTACTTGCTATCAACAGTCCACACTATGGAGTATAGTCCAGAGGCTGCAGTAGTTTGACTTTTCTGGAATCATCCTGAGGTTCTTAACCTAACTCTGGTCCTCCCAGATCTTCTATAAGCTACCTGAGAACTTCACAAAGCCACTTTTGGGCCTAAACTTGCGAGAGTGGCAAGCCAGGATTCTGTCCACATATGCCTTCCCTGAACTAATCACTGTGACCATGTTCTGCTCATTTTCCCAGCCCTGAAATTAACACTGAGTCAGTCTGGGAATACCAGACCACCTGACCTGCCTCTTGAGAAATCTGTATGCAGGTCAGGAAGCAACAGTTAGAACCGGACATGGAACAAGAGACTGGTTCCAAATTGGGAAAGGAGTATGTCAAGGCTGTATATTGTCACCCTGCTTATTTAACTTATATGCAGAGTACATCATTAGAAATGCTGGGCTGGATGAAGCACAAGCTGGAATCAAGATTGCTGGGAGAAATATCAATAACCTCAGATATGCAGATGACACCACCCTTCTGGCAGAAAGTGAAGAACTAAAGACCCTCTTGATGAAGGTGAAAGAGGAGAGTGAAAAAGTTGGCTTAAAGCTCAACATTCAGAAAGTGAAGATCATGGCATCTGGCCCCATCACTTCATGGAAAATAGATTGGGAAACAGTGGAAACGGTGGCTGACTTTATTTTGGGGGGCTCCAAAAATCACTGCAGATGGTGACTGCAGCCATGAAATATAAAGACGCTTACTCCTTGGAAGGAAAGTGATGACCAACGTAGACATTATATTAAAAAGCAGAGACATTACTTTGCCAACAAAAGTCCACATAGTCAAAGCTATGGTTTTTCCAGTAGTCGTGTATGGATGTGAGAGTTGGACTATAAAGAAAGCTGAGCACCGAAGAATTGATGCTTTTGAACTGTGGTGTTGGAGAAGACTCTTGAGAGTCCCTTGGACTGCAGGGAGATCCAACCAGTCCATCCTAAAGGAGATCATTCCTGAGTGTTCCTTGGAAGGACTGATGTTGAAGCTGAAACTCAAATACTTTGGCCACCTGATGCGAAGAGCTGACTCATTTGAAAAGATCCTGATGCTGGGAAAGATTGAGGGCATGAAGAGAAGGGGATGACAGAGGATGAGATGATTGGATGGCATCACCAACTCAATGGACATGAGTTTGAGTAAACCCTGGGAGTTGATGATGGACAGGGAGGCCTGGCGTGCTGCGGTCCATAGGGTCTCAGAGTCAGACACGACTGAGCTACTGAACTGAATTGAACAGTCCTGCTTAAACTACATAGTGGGGAAGAAGGTAAAAGGTGATGCTCTGAAGGAGAATGAGATTCTGGTGCAAGAAGGGGAGAGTCATAGCAGAGCAGGCAAAAGCAGCAGATGTCCACTCATTCCTTTTCTTTCAAGGTCATCTTCAACCTCTTGTAGTAATGGACTGATAAATTCTTTACTCCATGTTCTGCTTCTAATAGATTTTCTTTCTTTCAAAAGCTGAATTAAATAACACATTTCTGTGCTGTCAGCACCTTCTCTAGGGATTCTCTTGGTTCCTTCAGAAGCTTAGGCTTGGCTCCTCTTCTAAAGGGTAGAAGCTTCCCACACAGCTTGAGGGCATATGCTGTGCACTTCAAAGCATTGCTTTGCTCTCTCTCTCCAAGAGCTGATGCTATTTGCATACAGTAGCATGGTGGGTGTTAAGGAGATTTGGTCCCTGTAACTATGATATAAAGCAACACGGGAGAGAGGCAAGCATCTTACAGTTAACATAGTTCAGCCACTTTCTAGCTTTTTCAGAAGGACACCTAACCTCTCTTGAAACTTCATTTCTAAGCTGGGTTGCTCATTTCCAGGACACCTGTAATATGTCACAAAATTTAAGATGAGGAGAAAGGTCACAACAGAAAAATTATTGGCACTGTAGTGTCATCTGATGATTACCAAGATTTTAGAACTTGAAAATTTATTTTTGGATGCCTAATTTTGTTTCACTGCATTCTGTCTTAGAATGTTGTTTGTGGTATACAATGAACAAGTTTTGTTGGGTTCTTTTATTTCTACTGTGTTATTCTATCTACCAGACACTGTCCCTGGACAACAAGATTTCAGTGGTTCTAAATATCTGACTTTCTCTAAAATTCAATGCCTCGTGAGTTAGTGGTTTATCACCCTACAAGGTTGTCATATCAAAGCTTCTTGTGAATTGAAGCCAAAGGTACTTCCAGATGCAATAACGTCTTTTGTGTTGTTTTTTGTTTGTTTGTTTTGCTTTGTCTAATAGAAGCCTATGAAACAGAATGCAATGGAGAAACAGTGACCTACATGAAAATGGAGTTCCCTTTTTTTGTGTCCAGCAGAGATGTATCCTTTTCGAATGCATACTATTATTCAGCTTTCTAAGTGTCTTTGTTCTTCATGGCCATGACTCAATGGCGGTATATCCAGAAGGTGGACAACATTGTCTTTGACTCTTGCATAAGCATCTGCTAAAGCTGTCACTTCTTGTGTAGCTTTCAGAGATCTCAGTGTGATTTCTGGGTCTGACGACATGGAACATCTATAATTGTGGGAAGGCAGCTCATACTTTCCCGAGATTTTTCCTAGAAAATCCTTGTACCCCAGATTTGGGGACCTGAAAACAACTTTTCCTTCAGATAATTCAATACACTCCCTCAGTCTGTAGAGGAGGAAGCCGGGCCCCAGAGAGTTAAGGTGATCGAGGCGCACAATCAGGCGGTGAGCAGCCGACTCGGGGATGGAACTCAGGCCCCGCATTTCCAGCTCTCTCCACCGCCCCTCCTCCCCCAGCATTGGCTCTGGACCCTGTGAGTGTGTGTTTCCTGCTCAGTTTCTTAACATTGAATTACCTTCCCTGTAATAGTGCCATAGACATGGTGGCTGGTCTGAGAATCTTTATTGCGATGAAATGATTATATTACTCTTGGTGAACCAGAACCAGTGAGGACATTTGCCTACTACTATTTCGATGTCCACATATCTTCCTGTGGTCACCAGGTATAAGTAACCTTGCCTGAGCATCTTCTGTGCCCAGAGGTCAATGATTAGGGCTTACGGGGACAACAGAGAGCAATGACAGGAACCATTGCTTCCTGCGTGAGATTCTGCTCCAGTCTTTCTCCAATGCCCCCACCAAGCCTGTCTACAGGCAGTGTTCCTCTCTGTTCTTGCACAGTGAAGCCGAATCTCAGAAAAATTAAGTTACCCAGGATCACAGCTGATAAATGACAAATCCTCTGAGATCTCATTGCTTTATTGGAGAAAGGAGGAGTGGGTTCCCCTCATAATTAGAGCAGCAAAGAATCACTGATAGGTGGGTAATGCATGCTCTTGAGCTTCCCGGGTGGCTCAGTGGTGAAGAATCTGCCTGCCAGTACAAGATATGCAGGAGAGCTGTGGGTTTGAGCCCTGGGTCAGGAAGATTCCCTGGAGCAGACATGGCAACCCACTCCAGTATTCTTGCCTGGGAATCCTATGGACAGAAGAACCTGTCAGGCTACAGTCCACGGGGTCACAAAGAGTCAGACACCACTGGGAACTGAGTATGTACACCATGCCTGCTATGAAAAGAGAACACCAGGTGGGAGGTGACAGGGCTCTGCAGGGAAGTTAGGCAGACCAAGCAGGAAGTGAACTGGCAGATTAAGGGAGCAAACACCAAGTGGAGGCAACAAAACAATTGCCTTTTGCTTCTGACTTGTGGGCTTTCCTTTTATCCATCTGAGAGGTTTGACCCTGGCCTTGCCTTGACTGGCAGTGTAGTGCGTCTATGTGAAGCAGCGGCGAGAACTGGACTTCAGAGGGCGGAAGATTCAGGTGGTCCTGGCCAAGGGCACCTCGCTGCCACAGTTTCCAGAGAGACCAGGCTTCATCCGGGTGAGCCAGTGCCAGGTGAAGCTGGCTGTGGAGAGTGCTGGCCATAACCGGAGCAAAGGTAAAATGAAGGCAGTGGTTGGTGTATGGTGCGCCCTGTGAGGGCTGCGGTGACTGTGAGGCTCAGAATATGCAGGATGCATTTCCCCTGAGGTCAGAGAACTGGGCATGACTTCAGAGGAAACAGAGGAGACTCAATCCACCCCTGAAGTTTGGCTACAATGCAAGGTGGATGTTTAAATCTGATCAATGTATTTTTTACTTACTCTTGCATTGTGCAAATGAAATCAGAACATCGAAGTGAACCAAAAGGTTTAGGAATTCACTTCAGGCTGCTCTTGTTCTGCACATTCTGGCTGGAGGTGAGCAGGAAGGCTAGTGGGACCATCTCTGAGGAGGTACCTCTCACTCAGCAAAAACTAAGGGACTCAGGACCTGTCTGCCTTGAGTTCCATACTCAGGAGAGAATCTGGGAGGGGTTTGTGTGGCCACCTGCTGGACTGGAATGGGTATGGCCTGGAGACTGCAGGGAAATCTGAACATTGTTCTGGTGTGTGTTAGATCTGCCGCCTTGGATGCATCACCCCACTCTTCTAAGTCTCAATTTTATCATTTATAAACTGGAGTTTAATTTTATCAACTTTATAATGAAGATAATTGAGAGTAATAACTGAGATACATATCCAAATATCTAGCACTTATGCTATGCTATGCAATGCTATGCTAAGTCACTTCAGTCATGTCCAACTCTACGGACTGTAGCCACCCAGGCTCCTCTGTCCATGGGGATTCTCCAGGCAAGAATACTGGAGTGGATTGCCATGCCCTCCCCATCTAGCACTTGCCATGGGTTAAATAAATAGCAGCAGAATGTGCCTTGACTGTTTGCCAAAGTGTGTATATAAGTGTCCCATAATGGAGATGGGAGAGTCCACTTGAATTGTGTGTTACCTCTCTCCTTAATTTTTGGCCTGAATGTAAACCTGGATGTTTGCTGCTGTATTTTTCCTCCTTTTGAATTGTCCCTTCTTTCCCTCTTTAGTATTTATTTATTGCTTCGTAAACCCTGGTGGCTGGATTCCATCCTGGCTTATCAACTTGCTTGTCAAGGTGAGACTCCCTGAGGCAGGGGGGAAGCGTGCTTGACAAATATTGACTTACCCTGTGGGGCTGTTAGCTGAAGAGATGTGCAATCTCAGGCCTCATGATGCTCTTTTACGAAGCAGCATGGTTGACTGACTCTGGTTAGGACTGGGGTTGCCAACACCCAGGACTGAGGCTGGGACAAAAGACCAAACTCTTCACCCGGAATATCAGCTCCCCACTACTTTCCCACCAAGATCCCACCAGCATCAGTCTCTGGAACCTTTGGACAATAACCTGCTCCTTGTAGGAACAAGGGTGCCTGTGGACCCTGTATCTGCTTATGCAGGAGTTAGGCCAACATGGCTTGGGAGACAATGAGATATGCTCAAGCCTGGGGAAGCCTCCAGTTTCATTTTTGTGTTTTCTTCCTATAAGGAGAAGGGACTTCAGTGGTATGCAGATCACTCCTGGAGACCATTCAGTCTGCTTTGTGAGGTCCTACTTACGGGTTGGTGGGCTCACCAATTCACAGGGAGAGTAAGAAAGTACACAAACTTGAGTAAAACACATCATACTTTGAATTCTGGTCCCTACTTCCGACTGTGTAATCTAAGGAAGCTATCAGTTTCTCCCCTCCAAAAAATGGGGATGGATATTTCCACAATGTAGAGAAGGAGTAACCAAAACAACATTTGGGGAAAGTCTTGGCAATGTTCAACACTAAGGGATGACATATCCTGCCTCTTGCTCCCAATTCTTACCAATTTTCAATTTTGTAAAGCAAGTCCTTTCTTTCATCTTTTTGGAATAACACACAGCCCAGCCCAGTCCCATTTTCTGAATTTTCTTTTTCTTTTCAAAAATAGTGTCTTAGAATTGTCTGAGCTTTCTACTAGCAAAAGCTAAAATATGCAAGGTCTGAAAACTGTGGCCCCTACATTACCTGTGCCCTGAGTCTTACCTTTTTCATCATCAGTGCCAACATTCTGTTGAAATCTTACCAGGAGCCCTATTGTCTTATTTATTATTCCCCAAGGCATCTTCCTTCACCCTTGCCACATCCTGAGAATGAAGAGTAGTTGCTGTGAGGACAGAGTAATGACAATGTCCTTTTCTTTGCAGAATGGAATTCCTGGCTTCCTGGCTGACCTGGAGAATGCCTGCCTGAGGTACCAGAGGAGAACCTAAGAGAGATTTGGGAGCTTTTTGTTCATGAATGATGTCCCTGGAACTGCCCCAACTTCTGCTGCTCAGGATGTCTGTCATTTTTCCATCTCAGAAGCCTGCACACACTCCAGCGCCTTGTGCCCAAGGGTGCCAGCCTGATGCCTAACTTCCTTTCCCATTCTCCCCACTCTGGAACAAACTGCCTTGTTTCACTGTAGAATGTGGGTCAGATTCAGAAAACCCTTGAAGAAAAACTCAGAACTTTTTGTGGATGGACTTACCAAAATGCTCCAAAGACATACAATTCTAAATCAAGAACATAGGAATCTTTTTTTATATATAGTATATTTTCTTACTGAAAGATAATTGCTTTACAGAATTTTGTCATTTTCTGTCAAACCAAAACATGAAAGGTATATATATATATCTCCTCCCTTTTGAACTTCCCTCCCTTCTCCCTCCCCATCCCACCCCTCTAGGTTGAGAACATAGGAATCTTTTGATTTCCATCTTACTTGCAGATCTTCTCCCTGATGTAAAGAAGCAAACTGAGGATAATAAAGATGGATGGGTGGGATGTCCTCCATATTGTTCAAGTTGCCACTCAATTCTTTGAGGAATTAAAGAAACCTATATTATCTTACAAACCAGGCCTTTATTATAACTGCAAAGGAGGCTCTAGGAAGAATTCAAGCCCACTTCCTTTTTACCCATGCCCAAATGTACCCTTTTCTTCTCAAAATGTTTGCAGATGTTCTAAAAGTTATGAACTTAAGGAGCAAAAGTCCTTGGTGCAACTTCCATTCTTTCTTTGTGTCTTTGAGATATAAATATTCTACATAGTCTTCTCTAGGATACAAAAGAATCTCATAAGAAGGAAAGAAAAAAGTCCATTTTGATAATTAGGAGTAGGAAACATCTTAAAAGTTTCACTTGGAAATATTAGTAAAAAACTATCTGAGCAGATAACCTTGATTTACTCCATCTTCCAGAATCACAATGGACCCAAATCTTCTTTTATAAACCCCTGAGTTTCATATTATCATATCTGTTTATTTCTTTCTCTATCTATATGCTCTAGTGAATTTTTGTATTTCTGAATGATATTTCCAAAGTTATTTTTAAAGGCTCCAGTAATTGACTTGAAGTTCAACAAGAAATATACAAATCAAGTGTACTAACAGAAATATAGAAACTAACCCAAATGTTTTCCAGATTCATGTGATCTAGGATAATATTTGGTAAATAAACCTATTTTTCAAGGACAATTGAGTGGTGCTACAAAAACAGTGGAAAATACCCTCATTTTAATCTGGTTATATGCCCAAACTTTTATACTATTCATGGGGTTCTCAAGGCAAGAATACTGAAGTGGTTTGCCATTCCCTTCTCCAGTGGACCACATTCTGTCAGACCTCTCCACCATGACCCTCCCATCTTGGGTGGCCCCATGGGCATGGCTTAGTTTCATTGAGTTAGACAAGGCTGTGGTCCTAGTGTGATTAGACTGACTAGTTTTCTGTGATTATGGTTTCAGTGTGTCTGCCCTCTTGCAACACCTACCGTCTTACTTTGGTTTCTCTTACCTTGGATGTGGTGTATCTCTTCACGGCTGCTTCAGCAAAGTGCAGAGCAGAGCGTGGGCGGCCGCAATGGGGCACAGAGCATGGGCGGCTGCGACGGCGCAGAGAGCGCGGCCGAGACGAACTACCCCAGGTCCGCCGTCAGAGGACAGAATAGGAAAGACGAGAGATCTCTTTAAGAAAATTAGAGATACCAAGAGAACATTTCATGCAAAGATGGGCTTGATAAAGGACAGAAATGGTATGGACCTAGCAGAAGCAGTAGATATTAAGAAGAGGTGGCAGGAATACACAGAAGAACTGTACAAAGTGGATCTTCACGACCCAGATAATCACCATGGTGTGATCACTCACCTAGAGCCAGACATTCTGGAATGTGAAGTCAAGTGGGCCTTAGAAAGCATCACTATGAACAAAGCTAGTGGAGGCGATGAAATTCCAATGGAGCTATTTCAAATCCTGAAAGATGATGCTGTGAAAGTGCTGCACTCAATATGCCAGCAAATTTGGAAAACAGCAGAGATCAACTGGAAAACTCAACAGTGGCCATGTGGAAAAGCAGTCCTTTTCCAGGACCGGACAAGATCAGTTTTCATTCCAATCTAAAAGTAAAGCAATGCCAAAAAATGCTCAAACTACTGCACAATTGCACTCATCTCACACACTAGTATGGTAATGCTCAAAGTTCTCCAAGCCAGGCTTCAGCAATATGTAAACCATGAATTTCCAGATGTTCAAGCTGGTTTTAGAAAAGGCAGAGGAACCAGAGATCACATTGCCAACATCCGCTGGATGATTGAAAAAGCAAGAGAGTTCCAGAAAAAACATCTATTTCTGCTTTATTGACTATGCCAAAGCCTTTGACAGTGTGGATCACAAGAAACTGTGGAAAATTGTTAAAGAGATGGGAATACCAGACCACCTGACCTGCCTCTTGAGAAATTTATATACGGGTCAGGAAGCAACAGTTAGAACTGGACATGGAACAACAGACTGGTTCCAAATAGGAAAAGGAGTACGTCAAGGCTGTATATTGTCACCCTGCTTATTCAACTTACATGCAGAGTACATCATGAGAAATCTGGACTGGAGGAAACACAAGCTGGAATCAAGATTGCCAGGAGAATATCAATAACCTCAGATATGCAGATGACACTACCCTTATGGCAGAAAGTGAAGAGGAAATAAAAAGCCTCCTGATGAAAGTGAAAGAGGAGAGTGAAAAAGTTGGCGTAAAGCTCAACATTCTGAAAACGAAGACCATGGCATCTGGTCACATCACTTCATGGGAAATAGATGGGGAAACAGTGGAAACAGTGTTAGACTTTATTTTGGGGGGGCTCCAAAATCCCTGCAGATGATAACTGCAGCCATGAAATTAAAAGATGCTTACTCCTTGGAAAGTTATGACCACCCTAGGTAGCATATTGAAAAGCAGAGACATTACTTTGCCAAGAAAGGTCCAACTAGTAAAGGCTATGCTTTTTCCAGTGGTCATGTATGGATGTGAAAGTTGGACTGTGAAGAAGGCTGAGCGCCGAAGAATTGATGCTTTTGAACTGTGGTGTTGGAGAAGACTCTTGAGAGTCCCTTGGACTGCAAGGAGATCCAACCAGTCCATTCTGAAGGGTATCGGCCCTGGGATTTCTTTGGAAGTAATGATGCTAAAGCTGAAACTCCAGTACTTTGGCCACCTCATGCGAAGAGTTGACTCATTGAAAAAGACTCTGATGTTGGGAGGGATTGCAGGCAGGAGGAGAAGGGGATGACAGAGGATGAGATGGCTCGATGGCATCACTGACTCAATGGACGTGAGTCTGAATGAACTCCGGGAGTTGGTGATGGACAGGGAGGCCTGGTGTGCTGTGATTCATGGGGTCGCAAAGAGTCAGACAAGCCTGAGTGACTGCACTGAACTGAACTTATGCCCAAACTTCTAACCAAGAAATGGTTCAGCTATAGGAGCCAATTAAATTACTATAAAACATTCCTTCATCTATAAAACGAACCTTTTTGTTTTTCCTTTGCCAACTAAAAATTGTCACTCGCCACCTGGCACTACAAGAGTCCCCAGTTACTGCAGTCATGCCCTTCAATAGACCTTGCAAGGAGTTCAGGGCAGAGATTAGGAATGAATCATTCGTTGCTCTGGTTTTTGCATAGTTGGATATTTTCAGGAGAAGATTTTATTAGCCCAATTTCTTGCTTTTACTTATATCTAGAAAATCACTAAGACTATTATTGGACATCTGTTTCACATGAATAGCAGCAATCTTTCTGAGACTAGTGGAAACCCTCTGCCAAAATGTTTGCTTGACTTCACGTATCCCCCTTCACTAAAATCACATATATATTGACCTCCCTTGCCTACTTTTCAGAGCAGTTCCTCAGAGATATCCGAGAGGCTGAACCCTGGGCTATAGTTCTCATTTTGTCTCAAGTAAAACTTAACTCACAGCTCTCACATGATGCTTTTTTTGTTTTTGTTGACACCTTTGGCAATCAACAAAGAGAGCCAGAGCAGACTTGTTGCCCTCTTCTGAACTTTATGAAGAACCCTAGGTTGATACCAATAGAGACCTTCTGTGCCCATCCACCTTCTCAGAGTTCGAATGAATTTAAAGTGAGTCTCTCTTGGTTCTTGCATCTCGCTTGTAGGTTGATGATCCTGAGTTTTATTTGGTGGTCTATAATAGGTATCTGGCCCCCATTTGAAAGATACTGGGGGGAGGGGGACAACTGAAAGACACTGGGGAAATTGCCTACCCAGTTGAAAGAAATTAGTTTGCTCAGTTCAATGACACTGAATGACCTGGGACTGAGTGTTAAGATAGGAGGCTGACACATTTCCTCAATTGACTATACATGGACATCACCAGATGATCAACAGCGAAATCAGATTGATTATATTCTTTGCAGCCAAAGATGGAGAAGCTCTATACAGTCAGTAAAAACAAGACCAGGAGCTGATTGTGGCTCAGATCATGAACACCTTATTGCCACATTCAGATTTAAATTGAAAAAAGTATGGAAAATCACTAGACCATGCAGGTATGACCTAAATCAAATCCCTTATGATTATACAGTGGAAGTGAGAAATAGATTTAAGGGACTAGATGTGATAGATAGAGTGCCTGATGAACTATGGAATGAGGTTCATGACACTGTACAGGAGACAGGGATCAAGACCATCCCCATGGAAAAGAAATGCAAAAAAGCAAAATGGCTGTCTGCGGAGGCCTTACAAATAGCTGTGAAAAGAATAGAAGCGAAAAGTAAAGGAGAAATGGAAAGATATAAGCATCTGAATGCAGAGTTCCAAAGAATAGCAAGAAAAGATAAGAAAGCCTTCTTTAGTGATCCATGTAAAGAAATCGAGGAAAACAACAGAATGGGAAAGACTAGAGATCTCTTCAAGAAAACTAGAGATACTAAGGGAACATTTCATGCAAAGATGGGCTCAATAAAGGACAGAAATGCTATGGACCTAAGAGAAGCAGAAGATATTAAGAAGAGATGGCTAGAATACACAGAAGAACTGCACAAAAAAAGATCTTCATGACCCAGATAATCACGATGGTGTGATCACTGACCTAGAGCCAGACGTTGTGGAATGTGGAGTCAAGCGGGCCTTAGAAAACATCACTACGAACAAAGCTAGTGGAGGTGATGGAATTCCAGTGGAGCTATTCCAAGTCCTGAAAGATGATGCTGTGAAAGTGCTGCACTCATTATGCCAGCAAATTTGGAAAACTCGGCAGTAGCCACAGGACTGGAAAAGGTCAGTTTTCATTCCAATCCCAAAGAAAGGGAATGCCAAAGAATGCTCAACCTACTGCAGAATTGCACTCATTTCACACGCTAGTAAAGTAATGCTCAAAATTCTCTAAGCCAGGCTTCAGTAATATGTGAACCGTTAACTTGCTGATGTTCAAGCTGGTTTTCGAAAAGGCAGAGGAACCAGAGATCAAATTGCCAACATCTGCTGGATCATGGAAAAAGCAAGAGAGTTCCAGAAAAACATCTATTTCTGCTTTATTGACTATGCCAAAGCCTTTGACTGTGTGGATCACAATAAACTGGAAAATTCTGAAAGAGATGGGAATACCAGACCACCTGATCTGTCTCTTGAGAAATTTATATGCAGCTCAGGAAGCAACAGTTAGAACTGGACATGGAACAACAGACTGGTTCCAAATGGGAAAAGGAGTACGTCAAGGCTGTATATTGTCACCCTGCTTATTTAACTTATATGCAGAGTACATCATGAGAAACGCTGGACTGGAGGAAAAACAAGCTAGAATCAAAATTGCTGGGAGAAATATCAATAACCTCAGATATGCAGATGGCACCACCCTTATGGCAGAAAGTGAAGAGGAACTCAAAAGCCTCTTGATGAAAGTGAAAGTGGAGGGTGAAAAAGCTGGCTTAGCTCAACATTCAGAAAACGAAGACCATGGCATCTGGTCTCATCACTTCATGGGAAATAGATGGGGGAACAGTGGAAACAGTGTCAGACTTTATTTTGGGGGGCCTCCCAAATCCCTGCAGATGGTGACTGCAGCCATGAAATTAAAAGACGCTTACTCCTTGGAAGGAAAGTTATGACCACCCTAGATAGCACATTGAAAAGCAGAGACATTACTTTGCCAACAAAGGTCCGACTAGTAAAGGCTATGGTTTTTCCAGTGGTCATGTATGGATGTGAGAGTTGGACTGTGATGAAAGCTGAACACCAAAGAATTGATGCTTTTGAACTGTGGTGTTGGAGAAGACTCTTGATTGTCCCTTGGACTGTAAGGAGATCCAACCAGTCCATTCTGAAGGAGATCAGTCCTGGGATTTCTTTGGAAGTAATGATGCTAAAGCTGAAACTCCAGTGTTTTGGCCACCTCATGTGAAGAGTTGACTCATTGAAAAAGACTCTGATGTTGGGAGGGATTGCGGGCAGGAGGAGAAAGGGATGACAGAGGATGAGATGGCTCGATGGCATCACTGACTCAATGGACGTGAGTCTGAATGAACTCTGGGAGTTGGTGATGGACAGGGAGGCCTGGTGTGCTGTGATTCATGGGGTCGCAAAGAGTCGGACACGACTGAGTGACTGCACTGAACTGAACTTATGCCCAAACTTCTAACCAAGAAATGGTTCAGCTATAGGAGCCAATTAAATTACTATAAAACATTCCTTCATCTATAAAACGAACCTTTTTGTTTTTCCTTTGCCAACTAAAAATTGTCACTCGCCACCTGGCACTACAAGAGTCCCCAGTTACTGCAGTCACTGCCCTTCAATAGACCTTGCAAGGAGTTCAGGGCAGAGATTAGGAATGAAGCATTCGTTGCTCTGGTTTTTGCATAGTTGGATATTTTCAGGAGAAGATTTTATTAGCCCTATTTCTTGCTTTTACTTATATTTAGAAAATCACTAAGACTATTATTGGACATCTGTTTCACATGAATAGCAGCAATCTTTCTGAGACTAGTGGAAACCCTCTGCCAAAATGTTTGCTTGACTTCTCGTATCCCCCTTCACTAAAATCACATATATATTGACCTCCCTTGCCTACTTTTCAGAGCAGTTCCTCAGAGATATCTGAGAGGCTGAACCCTGGGCTATAGTTCTCATTATGTCTCAAGTAAAACTTAACTCACAGCTCTCACATGGTGCTTTTTTTTTTTTTTTGACAACTTTGGCAATCAACAAAGAGACCCAGAGCAGACTTGTTGCCCTCTTCTGAACTTTATGAAGAAGCCGAGGTTGTTCCAATAGAGACCTTCTGTGCCCATCGACCTTCTCAGAGAGTTCAGATGATTTACAGTGAGTCTCTCTTGGTTCTTGCATCTTGCTTATAGGTTGATGATCTTGAGTTCTATTTGGTGGTCTATAATAGGTATCTGTTTCCACTGTTTCCCCATCTATTTCCCATGAAGTGGTGGGACCGGATGCCATGATCTTCGTTTTCTGAATGTTGAGTTTTAAGCCAACTTTTTCACTCTCCTCTTTCACTTTCATCAAGAGGCGTTTGAGTTCCTCTTCACTTTCTGCCATAAGGGTGGTGTCATCTGCATATCTCAGGTTATTGACATTTCTCCGGGCAATCTTGATTCCAGCTTGTGTTTCTTCCAATCCAGCGTTTCTCATGATGTACTCTGTATATAAGTTAAATAAGCAGGGTGACAATATACAGCGTTGACGAACTCCTTTTCTTATTTGGAACCAGTCTGTTGTTCCATGTCCAGTTCTAACTATTGCCTCCTGACCTGTATATAAATTTCTCAAGAGCAGATCAGGTGGTCTGGTATTCCCATCTCTTTCAGAATATTCCACAGTTTATTGTGATCCATGCAGTCAAAGGCTTTGGAATAGTCAATAAAGCAGAAATAGATGATTTTCTGGAACTCTCTTGCTTTTTCGACGATCCAGCAGATGTTGGCAATTTGATCTCTAGTTCCTCTGCATTTTCTAAAACCAGCTTGAACATCTGGAAGCTCACGGTTCACATATTGCTGAAGCCTGCCTTGGAAACACAGTGGAAACAGTGTCAGATTTTATTTTTCTGGGCTCCAAATCACTACAGATGGTGACTGCAGCCATGAAATTAAAAGATGCTTACTCCTTGGAAGGAAAGTTACGACCAACCTAGATAGCATATTCAAAAGCAGAGATATTACTTTGCCAACAAAAGTTCGTCTAGTCAAAACTATGGTTTTTCCTGTGGTCATGTATGGATGTGAGAGTTGGACTGTGAAGAAGGCTAGCACCGAAGAATTGATGCTTTTGAACTGTGGTGTTGGAGAAGACTCTTGAGAGTCCCTTGGACTGCAAGGAAATCCATCCAGTCCATTCTGAAGGAGATCAGCCCTGGGATTTCTTTGGAAGGAATGATGCTAACGCTGAAACTCCAGTACTTTGGCCACCTCATGCGAAGAGTTGACTCATTGGAAAAGACTCTAATGCTGGGAGGGATTGGGGGCAAGAGGAGAAGGGGACGACAGAGGATGAGATGGCTTGATGGCATCACTGACTTGATGGACATGAGTCTGAGTGAACTCCGGGAGTTGGTGATGGACAGGGAGGGCTGGTGTACTGCGATTGATGTGGTTGCAGAGAGTCAGACACGACTGAGTGACTGATCTGATCTGAATAGGTATCTGGCCCCCAGTTGAAAGATACTGGGGGGAGGGGAACAACTGAAAGGCACTGCGGAAATTGCGTACCCAGTTGAAAGAAATTAGTTTGCTCAGTTCAACGACACTGAATGACCTTGGACTGAGTGTTAAGATAGGAGGCTGATCTGACATATTTCCTCAATTGACTCTATACATGGACATCACCAGATGGTCAACACCGAAATAAGATTATGTTGTTTGCAGCCAAAGATGGAGAAGCTCTATACAGTCAGCAAAAACAAGACCAGAAGCTGACTGTGGCTCAGATCATGAACTCCTTATTTAAGTTGAAGAAAGTATGGAAAACCACTAGACCATGCAGGTATGACCTAAATAAAATCCCTTATGATTATACAGTGGAAGTGAGAAATAGATTTAAGGGCCTAGATCTGATAGATAGAGTGCCTGATGAACTGTGGAATGAGGTTCGTGACATTGTACAGGAGACAGGGATCAAGACCATCCCCATGGAAAAGAAATGCAAAAAGCAAAATGGCTGTCTGGGGAGGCCTTACAAATAGCTGTGAAAAGAAGAGAAGTGAAAAGCAAAGGAGAAAAGGAAAGATATAAGCATCTGAATGCAGAGTTCCAAAGAATAGCAAGAAGATATAAGAAAGCCTTCTTCAGCGATCAATGCAAAGAAATAGAGGAAAACAACAGAATGGGAAAGACTAGAGATCTCTTCAAGAAAACTAGAGATACTAAGGGAACATTTCATGGAAAGATGGGCTCAATAAAGGACAGAAATGCTATGGACCTAAGAGAAGCAGAAGATATTGAGAAGAGATGGCTAGAATACACAGAAGAACTGTACAAAAAAGATCTTCACGACCCAGATAATCACGATGGTGTGATCACTGACCTAGAGCCAGACATCCTGGAATGTGAAGTCAAGTGGACCTTTGAAAACATCACTAGGAACAAAGCTAGTGGAGGTGATGGAATTCCAGTGGAGCTATTTCAAATCCTGAAAGATGATGCTGTGAAAGTGCTGCACTTAATATGCCAACAAATTTGGAAAACTCGGCAGTGGCCACAGGACTGGAAAAGGTCAGTTTTCATTCCAATCCCAAAGAAAGGGAATGCCAAAGAATGCTCAAACTACCGCACAATTGCACTCGTCTCACACGCTAGTAAAGTAATGCTCAAAATTCTCCAAGCCAGGCTTTAGCAATATGTGAACCGTGAACTTCCAGTTGTTCAAGCTGGTTTTCGAAAAGACGGAGGAACCAGAGATCAAATTGCCAACATCTGCTGGATCATGGAAAAAGCAAGAGAGTTCCAGAAAAACATCTCTTTCTGCTTTATTGACTATGCCAAAGCCTTTGACTGTGTGGATCGCAATAAACTGTGGAAAATTGTTAAAGAGATGGGAATACCAGACCACCTGATCTGCCTCTTGAGAAATTTATATACGGGTCAGGAAGCAACAGTTAGAACTGGACATGGAACAACAGACTGGTTCCAAATAAGAAAAGGAGTTCGTCAAGGCTGTATACTGTCACCCTGCTTATTTAACTTATATACAGAGTACATCATGAGAAATGCTGGACTGGAGGAAACACAAGCTGGAATCAAGAATGCCCGGAGAAATATCAATAACCTGAGATATGCAGATGACACCACCCTTATGGCAGAAAGTGAAGAAGAACTCAAAAGCCTCCTGATGAAAGTGAAAGGGGAGAGTGAAAAAGTTGGCTTAAAGCTCAATATTAAGAAAGAATGCAAGGAGATCCAACCCGTCCATTCTGATGGAGATCAGCCCTGGGATTTCTTTGGAAGGAATGATGCCAAACCTGAATCTCCAGTACTTTGGCCACCTCACGTGAAGAGTTGATTGACTGGAAAAAACTCTGATGCTGGGAGGGATTGGGGGCAGGAGGAGAAGGGGACGACAGAGGATGAGATGGCTGGATGGCATCACTGACTCGATGGATATGAGTCTGGGTGAACTCCGGGAGTTGGTGATGGATAGGGAGGCCTGGTGTGCTTCGATTTTTGGAGTCACAAGGAGTCAGACACGAGTGAGCGACTGAACTGAACTAAACTGATAAAGGCAGTCCCAGTCCATTCTGGATTTCTTTAGAAATGTCCTGTTTGGGGCCTCACTCAGTGTAAGCAAGCTTTCACATTGGATTTACCAGGATCAGTTTAACTAGAAAATCCCTCATTAGTTCCTAAAAATAGCATCAGTAATTGTGTGAATGAGTAAGGAAAAATTTTTGCCAAATAAGTAAACAAATACAAGGATGACTCTACACTGAAGTCAGATATAAACTTGAAAGCTGAGATATTATTCAAATGGATTGCTTCAAAGTGTCCAGATATTTAGTGCTAAGTACATTAGTTATTTAGTTGTAACTAAATAATTATTCATTTATTATTTGCATTTTTCCAGGATTCTTTGGGTGGTGGGCATCCTGTAGGCTCTGCAATGGCTTTACCTAATAAGAAACACATATTTATTGAACACTTAATTTGTATTATATTCTTATATACTTTTTATAGGTTTATTTTTTATTCAATACTCATAAGTAATCCAACAAGTAGATGTCAGACAGTGTTGATATACAAATGAAGAGATTAAGTGACTTGTTTGGGGAAGTCACCATTTGGAAAATGGTGAAACTAGAACCAAAGCCTGTTTAAAGATTACCTCCTAATTCCTGTGCATTATCGTTTCTGTGTTCAGATGATATGCACTCTTTCTGTTGCTCATAGGAATTTACAGTCACAAGAGAATAAACTCTGGGTTTGGACAAGCTGGTTTTGCCAGAAAAAGCATACAATCACCTTCCCACAGAACCTCTGTAGTGACCCATTGATGAGAATAGGATCAGTTCAAGAAACTGTTTGGAAACATTTTTATTCACTTAAAAACTTTGATGTTCTCGATGTGGATGGGTGTTGGGAAAGGGAGCCATTTGCCAAGCAGAACTGAGGTCAAACTAGAACTATTTATCTTAATGAACTTATCTTATGAAACAGTGCAAAGAACAGATCTCTCGCTTTCTTTCTTTAGATAGAAATTTTAAAGTCTTGTTTCACAAAGGTACCTTTCTGTCTCCTTCTTGTTTACTTAAATAAACTACATAGGAAACAGGCATTATTGTCTTTGTGAAGGCAATTGTAAAACTTGGTAAAACTAAAGACCCTAAGATAGCACATGGCCAAAGGATGAAAACGCATTTTCTTTCCTCCTCACTTAGGGCTCCAAGTCCACTTTGAACTCCAGCGGACCACAGAGCCTGGTCAGTAAGTTTGCCATTGGCATCTCTGGATGACTTCTAACTTGAGGGGTTCCGTGATCTCAGCGGGGCCTCTCTCCTCTGATTTATTTCTATTTATTTTCTAAGGTAAACTTAGTTTGGAAAATTTTCTTTACAGTTCTGATATGACTCGTTCTTTCTTTCTAGGGTTACAGGGTAAGGTTTTGGATCGTTTCCACAACAAAATTAACATTTCTGACTCTTCACTCTTGTGCAATGAAAGCAACCATAAACTGAAAATCAGAAAATCTGAGTTTTTTTTATTTAAATTTATTTATTTATTTATTTTAGATTTTATTTATTTTTTTCAATATTGTAAATTTTATTTTATTTTTAAACTTTACATAATTGTATTAGTTTTGCCATATATCAAAATGAATCCGCCACAGGTATACATGTGTTCCCCATCCTGAACCCTCCTCCCTCCTCCCTCACCATACCATCCCTCTGAATCGTCCCAGTGCACTAGTCCCAAGCATCCAGTATCGTGCATCAAACCTGGACTGGTATCTTGTTTCATACATAATATTTTACATGTTTCAATGCCATTCTCCCAAATCTTCCCACCCTCTCCCTCTCCCACAGAGTCCATAAGACTGTTCTATACATCAGTGTCTCTTTTGCTGTCTCGTACACCAGGTTATTGTTACCATCTTTCTAAATTCCATATATATGCGTTAGTATACTGTATTTATGTTTTTCCTTCTGGCTTACTTCACTCTGTATAATAGGCTCCAGTTTCTCCCACCTCATTAGAACTGATTCAAATGTATTCTTTTTAATGGCTGAGTAATATTCCATTGTGTATATGTACCACAGCTTTCTTATCCATTCATCTGCTGATGGACATCTAGGTTGCTTCCATGTCCTGGCTATTATAAACAGTGCTGCAATGAACATTGGGGTACACGTGTCTCTTTCCCTTCTGGTTTCCTCAGTGTGTATGCCCAGCAGTGGGATTGCTGGATCATAAGGCAGTTCTATTTCCAGCTTTTTAAGGAATCTCCACACTGTTCTCCATAGTGGCTGTACTAGTTTGCATTCCCACCAACAGTGTAAGAGGGTTCCCCTTTCTCCACACCCTCTCCAGCATTTATTATTTGTAGACTTTTGGATCGCAGCCATTCTGACTGGTGTGAAATGGTACCTCATAGTGGTTTTGATTTGCATTTCTCTGATAATGAGTGATGTTGAGCATCTTTTCATGTGTTTGTTAGCCATCTGTATGTCTTCTTTAGAGAAATGTCTATTTAGTTCTTTGGCCCATTTTTTGATTGGGTCATTTATTTTTCTGGAGTTAAGCTGTAGGAGTTGCTTGTATATTTTTGAGATTAGTTGTTTGTCAGTTGCTTCATTTGCTATTATTTTCTCCCATTCTGAAGGCTGCCTTTTCACCTTGCTAATAGTTTCCTTTGATGTGCAGAGGCCTTTAAGGTTAATTAGGTCCCATTTGTTTATTTTTGCTTTTATTTCCAATATTCTGGGAGGTGGGTCATAGAGGATCCTGCTGTGATGTATGTCAGAGAGTGGTTTGCCTATGTTCTCCTCTAGGAGTTTTATAGTTTCCAAGAAGAAGATATAACAATTATAAATATATATGCACCCAACATGGGAGCACCACAGTATGTAAGACAAATGCTAACAAGTATGAAAGGAAACATTAACAATAATACAATAATAGTGGGAGACTTTAATACCCCACTCACACCTATGGATAGATCAACTAAACAGAAAATTAACAAGGAAACACAAACTTTAAACGATACAATAGACCAGTTAGACCTAATTGATATCTATAGGACATTTCATCCCAAAACAATGAATTTCACCTTTTTCTCAAGCGCACATAGAACCTTCTCCAGGATAGATCACATCCTCGGCCATAAAGCTAGCCTTGGTAAATTCAAAAAAATAGAAATCATTCCAAGCATCTTTTCTGACTACAATGCAGTAATATTAGATCTCAACTACAGGAGAAAAACTATTAAAAATTCCAACATATGGAGGCTGAACAACACTCTGCTGAATAACCAACAAATCACAGAAGAAATCAAGAAAGAAATCAAAATTTGCACAGAAACTAATGAAAATGAAAACACAACAACCCAAAACCTGTGGGACATGGTAAATTTACTTTAATTAGAGGCTAATTACTTTACAATATTGTATTGGTTTTGCCATACATCAACATGAATGAGTTTGAAGCTTTTTTCCTCTTTGTGGCCTTGGGCAAGACACCCAACCTCTCAGAGTCCCATCTGTCAGATTTCAGGGTCCTGTCTTGTAGATTCTTTACTATTCTTTTCTTTCTATTGTAAAAATCCTATTTGGGCTTCTATAATTTCCCATATCGTTATCAGAGAACATAGATGAGACGACTAAGGGAAAGAGCTAACAAAACTACCCAAGCTCTCATGGTATGACTGATGGGGAAGCCCAGGGATGAGTCTCTTTGGGGACAGGAAGCAAGTACTGCTGTGTCTGCAAGGTTTGGGGACACAGAATTTTTCAAGTTGGAGAAGCAATTGGGACCCCCAAGAACTGCCCAGAAAGTGTCACATGGAGTGTGCATTTCTTCAGTGCTTCTCCCATCCCAGGAATCCAGGAAGAGTAGCTCTCCTGCCGTGTGACTTGTACTAAAGCAGTAGATTCCTATATAAGCACCCAGTTCAGAACAGAGAAAAGAATTAGTCTACTTAGTTAGTCTCTTTCTGAAATTACTTTTTATTTTCTTTGAGTTTGCAATTTTACCACTGTCAAATATATTCTGTATACCAGTGAGGAGTTGGATTACCTGCTTTAGAATTGCACGGAGTACTTATAAAAAGTACTGGTTTCAGGGCTCTACCCTAGACCTACTGTGTTCCTGCATCAGGATATTTGTGCATGTGTGTGTATGTTGGTAGATCTGGAATCTGTATTTTTTATTCATACCCCAAATGAAGTTTGAGATCTTCTGCTCAACACTAATATAACAAACTATTGAGTGCATGAGCCTACACCTCTCTGATTAATACCATCAATGGTTCCACTTCATTGAAGAATCACCTTCAGCTTAGATCAAATTACAGATATCTGTACAATAGACTATTTCATGTGACTCTCACCTATTGGTTCTTTTGGATACTCAGGATGCTATTTACTCATTTTTCCTGATACTTCAAGCATCATCTGCTCCCCTGATAAATCTTCCACCATCTTAGGACCAGGCGGAGTTGAGTTCCTTACACTGTATCCCTATACTGCTCTATGCTAGGGTTTCTCAACCTAGGCTCTTTGGACATTTGCGGCTGGATAGCTCTTTGCTGTGGGAGGCTGTCTTGTTTATTGATGAATCTTAGCAGCATTCTTTGCTCTACCCAGGAGATGCCAGTAGCAGTTCCCGAGTTGTGAGAACCAGAATGTCTTCAGGCACCACCAAATGTCTCTTGAGGAGCAAAGCTGTACCTGGTTGTGGGCACTGCCCTAGACTTACAAACATCATAGCCCGAGCCAAGTCATGTGGGAAGTTGCTGCTCGTTTATCTCCTCTGAGATCCCGAGTTCCAGAGTCGGGGTTTTGCCTAGTGTATCCTTGTGTCCCCAGTGCCAACGCATAGCACCTTAAACCTAAAAAATTAAAAAAAAAAAAAAGTCTATTTATTTGTCAGGCCTTCACTGTTGTCTCTTGTTGTGTCATGAGGGATCTTTCGTGTGGCTCGTGGACTCCAGAATGTGAGGGCTTCAGCAGTTGCCGCGCACAGGCTTCGTTGCTCCGAGGCATGTGAGAGCTTATCTCCCCAACCAGGGATCTCGGCTGCGTCCCCTGCAGGTCCCCTGCAGCTGAGCAGGTGGGTTGTTAAGCACTGGGCCTCCAGGGAAGTCCCCTTAGCAAAACTTGACTGACGCACTGGGTGTCAGAAGAGCTACATTTTAGCTTATCTTGGTGGGCTCTATGTTTCAGATATGGCGATGCTGGACAAACCAGTTTAGCATCCCTGTGCCTCAGTTTCCCTCACTTGTAACCCTCAGCCTTGTGCCTTTGCGTTCCCCATGGATGGAATGAGAACAGGTCTGTAAAAGTGAAAAGTGGAGAAGGAAGCCTGCTGAAGCCAATGTGAGGAAGACAGGGTGCTCTCATGTTTTCTCCAGACACAAAGCTTGGGGAGTACTGAAAAATTCAGGTTATGCAAACAGTACAGTGCCCTGTACCAATATCTGGAAGAGATCTTTAATCTGGAGCATTATAAACATGAGGAGCTTTGTTAAAATGAACAGACTGTGGAAACCTTAAAGGCTCAACTCCCTAACCCAGATAGGCCTTGTGGGTCAAATAAGGACCCAGCCGGGCCTGAGGGGGCCCTCTCTGCCAAGTCCGGTCCAGTGTTCTCTGGCCTCCAGGGGTTGTCAAACCTTTCCTTAGCCCCATTCTGTTCTGTTCTGTGCTGGGGCTCCCTTGTTTCCTGGCCTTGAAGTCAGTGCAGGAAGTTACCAGGTTTACATCTGTAATGGCACAGAATACGTGGCATTAATAAGGGAGCCTCTTGACTCTTTATAAAGATTTTTTCCTCTAGTACAGCCTATGGAATTCCTCTCCAGTTATTTATTACCTTCAGGAAGGGTCTCCCCCCACTCTGTCTCTCTTTCTTTGCTTACCTACTTTATGACTTCCTTTACATCCTGGGCATTCCATCGCTTGTGGCCTCTGTGCTGTCCCAGCACTGTGGTGGGCTGGTTATATACCTCCCTCCCTTTTTTAACAGAATGAATTAGTTTTCATGTTGAGTTCAGCTGAGAAAAACCTCTGCTGCATGGAAACATAGGCTCTGATACTTGTGGGTGTGTGTGGTGTGTGTGTGTATGCCACCATCAACTCCCCTCTAGCTGCAGTTGGCCAAATCTTTTCCATTAATTATTTCACATCCCAAGCTATGAAGGCTACAAAAGCATTCACAAATTGTTAAAAACTACACAGACATGTCAAAAAGTCCTGAATGCAATATACTGTTAGGGCTACAAGAGAGCTTGGTTACCATTTAATCTAGCTCTTCCATTTGAAGTTTGTGACTATTGAAGCCTGACTTCCTCAGAGTATTTTCTGTGCAGTCTGACCATCTTAAAAAACTACCTGAATCATTCTGTTCCTCTTTAAATTTATCACAGATTAATCTCTATATTCAAACTGTTTATGTACTTCATGATCCTTCTCTAAGCTTAAAATAATAATTTCCTTTCAATACAGGGCTTGGAGATATCTCCTCTGAAGAAGTGGTAGGTGTTTCTAAAATGGTGAGGTCTATGTATTTTTACAGTAACACATGGTTTAGAGCAATGAACAGGATGTTTTTTCCTATTGTCGTTCATTGTTCAGTCCCTAAGCAGACTCTTTGTGACCCCATAGACTAAAAGCATTGCAGGTTCCCTGTCCTTCACTAGCTCCTGGAGTTAAATCAAAGTCATGTCCATTGAGTCGGTGATGCCATCCAACCATCTCATCCTCTGTCATCCCTTTCTCCTCCTGCCTTCAATCTTTCCCAGCATCATGTCTTTTCCAATGAGACAGCTCTTCGTATCAGGTGGCCAAAGTATTGGAGCTTCAGCTATGGCATCAGTCCTTCCAATAAATATTCAGGGTTGATTTCCTTTTGGATTGACTGGTTTTATCCTTGCAGTCCAAGGGACTCTCAAGAGTCTTCTCCAGCACCACAATTGGAAAAGCATCAGTTCTTTGTCCCTCAGCCTTCTTTGCAGCCTAAGTCTCACATCTGTAAGTGACTACAGGAAACACTATAGCTTTGAGTCTATGGGCCTTTGTCTGCAAAGTGATGTCTCTGCTGTTTAATATGCTGTCTGGGTTTGTTATAGCTTTTCTTCCAAGGAGTAAGCATCTTTTAATTTTGTGACTGCAGTCACTGTCTGCAGTGATTTTTGAGCTCAAGAGAATAAATTTGTCACTGTTTTCCACTTTTCCCATCTCAGTCAGTTCAGTTGCTCAATTGTGTCTGACTCTTTGTGACCACATGGACTGCAGCATGCCAGGCTTCCCTGTCCTGCACCAACTCCTGGAGCCTGCTCAAACTCATGTCCATCGAGTCGGTGATGCCATCCAACCATCTCATCCTCTGTCATTCCTTCTCCTCCTGCCCTCAATCTTTCCCAGCATCAGGGTCTTTTCCAAGGAGTCAGTTCTTCGCATCAGGTGGCCAAAGTATTGGAGTTTCAGTTTCAGCATCAGTCCTTCCAATCAATATTGAGGACTGATTTTCTTGAAGATGGACTGGTTGGACCTTCTTGCAAGACTCTCAAGAGTCTTCTTCAGCACTCAGCTTTCTTTATAGTCCACCTTTCACATCCATACATCACTACTGGAAAAACCATAGCTTCGAATAGATGGACATTTGTTGGCAAAATAATGCCTCTGCTTTTTAATATGCTATCTAGGTTTGTCATAGGTTTTCTTCCAAGGAGCAAGCATCTTTTAATTTCATGGCTGCAGTCACCATCTGCAGTGATTTTGGAAAACCCCAAAATAAAGTCTGTCACTATTTCCACTGTTTCCCCATCTATTTGCCATGAAGAGATGGGATGGGATGCCACACACCTGCTACTAGGTTATCTGAAGAGCTCATGGACAGTTTTGGGGTTTTATTTTTTAAAAAGGAATAAGCAGTCTGTTTTATTGAGTGCCCAGAGTAGGATCCATGGGTATTGAGGATCTCTGGGAACTTGTAGATTTCCTTCTCTGTTCTTTTTGTCCTGCTTCCATAGCCTCATGAGCTGCTGCTTCTTGTGGAAATAGATCTTGATCTTCTTCTTCCTCTTCTGCTCCAGGGTGGCTGTAACTGCCTGGTTCTCCACCCAGCCTCCTGAGCCAGGTGCCCTAGGTAGGAAACTTCTGCATAAGGTTCAGACGCACGACTCAGAGAGCAGCAGGAACATCATCCACTTTTTTTCATGAAGTACTGGGATCCCTCAAATGCCCCGAGGCAGTTCAGAGCAGCCTGGCCTCGTGTGGTCCTGGGGGCAACATGCCTGTGGGCAGAGACAGCAGGCTTGCTCAGTGGGGCATGCGAAGACATTGCTGCCCCTGCCAAGCAGGCGGGGTGGTGGCCACAGATGGCAGTGCCTGTGGACTCATCTCATGAGCAGGAAACTTGAACATGAGTGGGAAAAGTCCTCATCACTGGCCTCCTGGACAGCTTGATTGAAAAGCTTGACAGCCTAAGATCCCAATGTTATTCATTGCTGATCAAGAATAGTGTGTCCTTGGGAATTTCAGACAGGTAAAAATTATAATGAGGAGGGAGAGACTGGTATAGGATTTCGAACTTTTTTTGAGCACCCACCTTGAAGAAAAAGCTGAGAATTAATAGTCCTCTCCCT